>NC_046325.1:49039435-49339435 GCF_009819535.1 Lacerta agilis | reverse complement strand
AAGTTTCTGGATAAGCATCTGGAACATTTCAAAGGAACTCCATTGGATCCAGCACAGCTCTACAAGTTTCCAGAAGTATTCCCACCACCGCCGGGACCACCAGGACCAAGCCAAGATCCAGAACAAGATAAGAAAGGACAGGCAACTGGAGGAGAGGAATAAATAAAGAAATGGCGCTCAAGTTAATGACTTGGAATGTTCGGGGATTAAACCAGAGACCAAAGAGACGCAGAGTGTTTTACAGCATAGAAAAGAAGAATTTGGATATAATATGTCTACAGGAAACCCACATAGTTCGGCGTCACAGAAGATTGTTACAGAACAAAAAATTAGGCCAAGAATTCATATCATCGGACAAGGTCAAGAAGAGAGGAGTAGTGATTTACGCAAAGGAGAAATATAGCCCAAGACAGCTATTTAAAGATGAAGAAGGGAGATACATCGCAATTGAAATTAATGTACAAGGCGAAAAATTTTTAATCCTGGGACTCTATGCACCAAATGATGGAAAGTCGATTTTTTACAAAAAAATCCATGACTTGCTGTTGGATTATTTGGACTATAAGGTAGTTTGCCTTGGAGATTTTAATGGGGCAGTTTCCACATTAATGGACAGATCTCAAAGAACAAAATTAACAAATGACGGGAAACTCCCAAAGACTTTTTTTGAAATGGTGGACAATTTGAACTTGGTAGATTCTTGGAGATTAAAAAATCCCACAGAAACAGAGGCAACGTACTTCAGCGAATCCCAGCAGTCATGGTCGAGGATAGATTACATCTGGATCTCGAATGAATTGGCTCCAAAACTACAAAAAGCAGAAATCGGTCCTAAAACGCTTTCAGACCACAATCCGGTACAGGTAAACCTAAAAATGATTTCCAAGGATTCTTTTAGGTGGAGAATGGATGATGCATTGATGAGAGATACCAAGCTAGTAGAAAGAGCGGCGAAAAAGATGAAAGAATATTTTCAAATCAATTGGAACTCAGATGTGGAGAAAAGGATTGCCTGGGATGCAAGTAAGGCGGTAATGAGAGGATTCCTCATTAGTGAAAAGGCAAAAAAGAAGAAACAACAAAGTGCAGAGATGGAGAGACTGTTGAAATTAATCAAAGAAAAGGAAAAAGAACTAAGAGGACATCCTAGATGTGTTAAAATTCAAAAAGAAATTAAATACTTGCAATCCCAATACGCTAATATTATGAATCAAGATATCGAATGGAAAGTGAAAATGATGAAACAAAGAACATTTGAATCTGCAAATAAATGTGGAAAACTACTAGCTTGGCAATTAAAGAAAAGACAAAAGGCAAATGTCATCAGTAAATTGGTAGTAAATGGAAAAAATGTAGAGAAACCGGAGGAAATCAGATGGTGTTTCCAGAGATTCTATAAACAACTGTACAAGGAGGAGAAGATAGATGACGCAGAGATAGACCGATTCCTGGAGAAGAATGGACTGCAAAAGGTCCCAGAGGAAAAACTAATAACTCTCAACCACCCAATAACGACACAAGAAATAGAAGATGCAATAAACAACATGCAACTGGGGAAGGCTCCAGGACCGGATGGATTAACAGCAAAATATTACAAGATATTGAAAGACTGGCTATCACAGCCGTTAAGAGAAACTTGCAATAGAATACTAGAAGGAGATAGGGCACCAGAGACGTGGAAAGAAGCCTTTATCACACTGATTTTAAAACCAGATACTGACAAGACTCTAATGAAAAACTATCGTCCAATATCCCTTTTGAATGTGGATTATAAAATCTTTGCAAATGTTTTGGCTACAAGGTTGAAAAGAGTGTTGAAAGATTATATACATAGAGACCAAGCAGGTTTCTTGCCAGGAAGGCAAATAAGTAATAATACGAGGATTATTGTGGACATTTTAGAAAAACTGGAGAGAGACATAAACACAGACGCAGCACTATTGTTTGTTGATGCAGAGAAAGCTTTTGATAAAGTATCCTGGACATTCATGAAAAAGAATTTGGAAAAGATGGGAGTTGGAGAAAAATTCTTAAATGGCATAAAGGCCATTTATACAGAACAAAGAGCAAAAGTTATTGTAAACAGTGTGATATCGGAGGAGATCGAAGTAGAGAAAGGAACAAGACAAGGGTGCCCTATCTCCCCTTTACTTTTTATTACGGTCCTGGAAGTCCTTCTGAATATGATTCGGAAAGATAAACAGACAAAAGGAATTAAAGTGGGAGAGAAGGAATACAAATTACGTGCCTTCGCGGACGATTTGATGCTATCCCTGCAAGAGCCAGAAGGCAGTGTCCCCAGAGCCTTGGAACTAATTGAACAATTCGGACTTGTAGCTGGCTTTAAACTAAATAAGCAGAAAACCAAAGTTTTAGGTAAAAATATGAGTGCAGAACAGATCCAAAGAATTCAAGAAGCCACAGGCCTCAATTTTGTCAAATCCGTAAAATATCTAGGTATCAATCTCACAAGTAAGAACTTGAACCTGTATAAGGACAATTATGAAAAACTGTGGATGGAGATAAAAAAAGACATGGAGATTTGGACAAGACTCAAACTGTCGTTAATGGGAAGAATAGCAGTGGTTAAAATGAATGTCCTACCAAGGATGCTGTTTTTATTCCAAGCCATACCAATTTTGGACAAATTAGACTGTTTCAAAAAATGGCAAAAGGACCTATCGAAATTTATATGGCAGGGCAAAAAGCCAAGAATAAAATTTAAGATTTTAACAGACTCTAAAGACAGAGGAGGCTTTGCCCTGCCGGACTTAAGGCTTTATTTTGAAGCTGCGGCCTTTTGCTGGTTAAAGGATTGGTTTAAACTAGAGAACGTGGATGTGTTGGACTTGGAGGGACACGATAATATGTTTGGTTGGCATGCATACCTTTGGTATGACAAGGCTAAAATCCACAGAACTTTTAAGTCTCATATTGTGAGAAAATCCCTATATCAGGTTTGGACTAGATACAAAGACTTGTTTGAGAGAAAGACTCCTAGATGGATCTCTCCAGTGGAGGCCAAGGCATATAAGAGACCGAATATGTCTGCAAACTGGTTAAGATATATGGACATATTGCAGCAGGAAGGGGACTCCTTTAAGCTAAAAAGCTATGATCAAGTAAAAAGTCAGGTCCCCGACTGGCTGCACTACTATCAGGTTTACGAAACATTTAAAATGGACAAAAAAATTGGTTTTCAAGTAGAAAAATCAAAACTGGAAACAGAACTGATAGAATCGAACTTTAAAAACCTTTCCAAAATGTATAATCTTTTGCTAGAGCGGCATACAAAAGATGAACTGGTTAAATCTCCAATGATAGATTGGGCAAAAGATGTCGGACATAATATTATGATGGATGACTGGGAGAGATTGTGGCAAAAAGGTATCAAATTTACTGCTTGTCATGGTTTAAGAGAAAATATAATGAAAATGGTTTATAGATGGTACTTGACACCAGTTAAGATTGCTAAGATGAACACCAAAATGTCAGATGTATGTTGGAAGTGTAAACATGCGAAAGGTACCTTTTTTCATATGTGGTGGTTGTGCCCAGTGGTAAGTGCCTTCTGGGACAAGATTTATAATGAGCTTAAGAAGGTAATGAAAGTTACCTTTTGTAAGAAACCAGAGGCATTTCTCCTGAGCATAACCAATGAAGAGATACCCAGTCAGGATAGAGTGTTTTTTATGTATGCCACAACAGCAGCTAGAATTTTATTGGCAAGAACATGGAAAGGTGAAGAGATACCAACGGTGGAGGAATGGCAGATGAAGATGATGGAATATATGGAACTCGCTGAACTGACCGTCAGAATCCGAGACCAGAGGGAGGGGAAGGCGTCGCAGGAGTGGAAAAAATTCAAAGACTATTTGGTTAAATCAGTTAAACTGAATATTTGAGCAGAATTAAACAGAACATCGGCTTTGGTAGATATGTGTTAGATATGAATGGTAAGGGGAATTGTTGTTATGTGAAAGATGTATATGTCAAAATATGTTAAGATAGGTTGTTAAGATAAGATACATAGTGACTGAGATATTTGACTAAGTGAAAGTTAAGTATATTAAAATTTGGGTAAAAGTGAATTGAATAATATATAAAGCTACCTTGAAGAAGTATATGTTTTCTGAAGACAGTGGAGGGAACGGGGGAAGTCCCCAAACAGAGAAGTTAGAAACAAGAAATATTCAAAGAAAGATATTGGTTAAGGTTTGTATATGTCATTTTTATGTTTTTATTGTTGTTATTGTTTTCAATGTTGATTATGTTTATTGTTTATTGCTGATTATGTTCAATGTTTATTGTGTTTTTTATTGATGTTTATGCTATGTGTTGTTGTTATATTTTGTTCTCTTTTTTCTATTGGAAAATAATAAAATCTTATAAAAAAAAAAAAACAAATCTTTGAAGGCACACCTATTCTTTTCCTTGCTAGTAAGGAAAAACAATGTAAATGTTGCTATTATTAGGCAACTGCAGTCATGAAAATTGCATCATCCCAAATTATTTGTAACTATGGTAGACTAAGTCCTTAGGCACAGTTGACTATTTCTAACACATTGCTTCTTTTTGGTCTAGGCATCTGTGTCTGTGCAGGAATTGTTTGTGCTAGAAATTCAGGCAATGGGGACCAAGGTAAGAAAAGAAAACCAGACACTAAATGACTTCAGAAAGTATAGGCTCCCACCTGTCCATAACCACATGGGCTGAAAATGCCTCCAAAGAAACAACTTTACAGTAAAAGAACTCCCAACACAAAGTGAAAGGCAGCTTTTCCACCCCACCCTCACCAGCGCTGGAGTGGGTAGCGTTGGAAATCATAGAATCATAGTTGGAAGAGACCCCAAGGGCCATCCAGTCCAACCCCCTGCCAAGCAGGAAACACCATCAAAGCATTCCTGACAGATGGCTCTCAAGCCTCTGCTTCAAGACCTCCAAAGAAGGAGACTCCACCACACTCCTTGGCAGCAAATTCCACTGCCGAACAGCTCTTACTGTCAGGAAGTTCTTCCTAATGTTTAGGTGGAATCTTCTTTCTTGTAGTTTGAATCCATTGCTCCATGTCCGCTTCTCTGGAGCAGCAGAAAACAACCTTTCTCCCTCCTCTATATGACATCCTTTTATATATTTGAACATGGCTATCATATCACCCCTTAACCTTCTCTTCTCCAGGCTAAACATACCCAGCTCCCTAAGCTGTTCCTCATAAGGCATCGTTTCCAGGCCTTTGACCATTTTGGTTGCCCTCCTCTGGACACGTTCCAGCTTGTCAGTATCCTTCTTGAACTGTGGTGCCCAGAACTGGACACAGTATTCCAGGTGAGGTCTGACCAGAGCAGAATACAGTGGTACTATTACTTCCCTTGATCTAGATGCTATACTCCTATTGATGCAGCCCAGAACTGCATTGGCTTTTTTAGCTGCTGCATCACACTGTTGACTCATGTCAAGTTTATGGTCTACCAAGACTCCTAGCTCCTTTTAACATGTACTGCTCTCAAGCCAGGTGTCACCCATCCTGTATTTGTGCCTTTCATTTTTTTTGCCCAAGTGTAGTACTTTACATTTCTCCCTGTTAAAATTCATCTTGTTTGCTTTGGCCCAGTTCTCTAATCTGTTAAGGTCATTTTGAAGTGTGATCCTGTCCTCTGGGGTATTAGCCACCCCTCCCAATTTGGTGTCATCTGCAAACTTGATCAGGATGCCCTCAAGCCCATCATCCAAGTCATTGATGAAGATGTTGAATAAGACTGGGCCCAAAATGCTGGTTTTGTGTATGCACACCCACACCCCTTTGCACATGTGTGTGTGTGAGAGAGAAGGTATGTATGAGTGCTTGACTACATGTACATGTTTGCACATGCAGTCAGTGTGCATGCTGTATGTGTGCTGAATGTGCAGTGAATGTTTGTGTGTTGCCTGTATGTGCAGTGCATGAGCATGAATACACATGTGCATAAGCCACAAGAGAACATTTAAAGGGGTGGCAGACATGGCATACCCACCTGAGGACCCACACGAAAAGCCGCTTCCACCTGAGCCTTCAGGATGTTACATTTGAAGTGGTCAGGTACTGAGGAAGGTGACACGGGAGGAGGTTGAAGGCTCTTCTCTGACGTTTTGCCATCTTCACCCTGTCATCAACAAAAGAGGACACATGGCTGAGCAGGAAACATACTGATTTGAGAGAGATGTCTCTTCACTCTACAACCTCTGGTATGTGAAATAAACAGTAACAACCTAAAAACACAAATGCTGTCCTAAACAAATTAGCAGGATACAGGCGACTCTCAACTTATGTAGGGGTTACCTTCTAGGATAGCATGTGAAACCAAAATCGTGTATAGGCAAATCACCTTGGGTTCAGTGGTGGGTGGGATTGCCAAAGTCTTTTTTCTCAGATGCCTGTCCCCCACTTTTTAAATTGTGAACTGTGTAAAGCTGAATACGCACAAGTTAAATGCACGTCAGTTGTGAGTTACCCATGTAGATTCATAAATACCTTCTTTATTAAAAAAAAACCAGTGATCTACTAAAGATGATATCAATTGAATAAATGAAACCAATGCTGAACCTGTTTCTTGTTTAGAAAAATTTTAAGTTTATGGTGGGCATGGGGAGGAAGGAGAGGAGATTGTTTATTCAAGTGATAACAGAAAGGGGGAAACACAGCAGAGGTAACTGGCCAGGAGAGTTAAGGGGAAGAGGATTGAGGCTCTCAAGGTGTCCTCCTGCTTCCAGCTCTCTCCATTCCCCACAGTAACCTGAGAAGTTCTGCCAGGTTGCCCTCAGGTCATGTGGTGAACCAGTGCTGTTGCTAAATACCAAGTCTGCCTGTAATAAAACTGCAATTATCCATGATTTCATCTTGGAAAAGGAAGCCAACCTGGATTGCATCACTGAGATTGAATCAATTCCAGATGTTTCCAAATCAGATCTCAGGACAGCACCAGCACAGGACATAGGGGGATTCTGTCTCTCTTACCCAACTACCCATCAAATCAGCACTTGGATCCCAATATTTCTACATAGTTTATGGCTCTTGTGGATTACTGTAACATGTTCTATGTGGGGCTGCCTTTAAAAATTGCTTGGAAACTTCAGCTGCCCCAAAGAGCTGTAGCCAGATTGTGGACAGGGGCTGGTGATAGAGAGCAGGCGACTCTCTTGTTACCACAGCTCCACTGGCTACGGGTCTGTTTCTGGGCACAATCCAAAGTGCTGGCTACAACCTATAAAGCCCTACACAGCTTAGGTCCTGCCATCCTCCCAGGCATCTTTGAAACGCCCTCCCTAGAGAAGCTAAACTGGCTCCCTCCTTGATGTCCATCTGCTAGCAGGTGAAAACCTTCGTCCAAAAGGCTTTTGGGTGCATTCAATAAGGGGGACTATTAATTTTTTATTATTTCTTTTCTATGTTTTTAGCTGTTCTCATTTTATCTGTAAGCCGCCTTGAGTCCCTGTCAGAGAAAAAGCGAGGTATAAATATATAATGATGATGGTGGTAATAATAATAATAGGGACAGGGGGGAATTCTATTGGTGTACGCCAGAAGCGGCTTAGTCATGCTGGCCACATGACCCGGAAGCTGTCTGCGGACAAACGGTGGCTCCCTTGGCCTATAGCGTGAGATGAGCGCTGCAACCCCAGAGTCATCCGCGACTGGACCTAACAGTCAGGGGTACCTTTACCTTTACCTCATAACTTACTGCCCAACAACCTCCCTTTCTGAGCTGACAGAGGTGGTCTTGGACCTTGTGTTGAGCCCTATTCCTGTGGGTGATTAGCAGTGGAGTATATTAGCACACTTGCTATTATACTTTTCAGTATGTGCACTGGAGGATGCTGTGCAGAGAGAAATTATATTTAATGCTTAAAAACTGAGCACATACGGGGCGTAGCAAGGGGGGCATAGGGGGCGGTCCGACCCATGTTCCATAATGGAGGGGGTGACAAATTATCAAGGAACAATTACTGCCCTACTAGGGTGGTTCATAAAAAACTTTTTTTTAAAAAAATGCCGGCTCCAAAGGTCTTATCTTACTATACTAGGGATTATATAGCTATATATGAAATTTCATGCATATCGGTTAATATATTGACCCTCCTCCACCAAAATAGCTGTTTACTTAGCTGTTTTCCTATGTCATGAAGGCTGAAATTTCAGTTCAGTGGAGCACTTACTGTTCCCAACCCTAGCCCTGTGAAAAGCCATCTAATTAGTCTTTAATTTGATTTTGAGATTTTTTTAGGAGGTAATTTAATTATTGTTTGATTTTATACGAATGTTATGTATCTGATGTTAGCCACCCTGAGCCCGACTTCGGCCGGGGAGGGCGGGATATAAATAATTTTTTTTCATTATTATTACTTGTTATTATTCCTTTGTAAGAAAATATGAAATAACATAAAACCATTTTTTGCAGGGGGGGGAATCAATGGGGACAAGAAATTTTCCACACCGGGTACCACCTGACCTTCCCATGCCTCTGAGCACATACCCTAGTTTCTAATGTTATACGGTTTTGCTAGATCCACCATTTATGTAAGCCAGATCATAATATTTAGTCAGTGGAGAAAATGTCAAGAGGAAGGCCTATCCTTTCAATTAGTCAATTTTTCCATTATCCTGCTCTTGCAAGCAAATTTTTCTATCAGACACACTGATCTGCAAACAGGATACTACTGCCCAATAAAATGTCTTAAGAAACTTTAATCTGCTGACTTGGATGAAGTTTAACAGCTGCCACCATCTGTACAATGTCTCAGCCTTAGTGTCCATATGAAAACCAATCTTTGGCTGCAGAAGGAAAGACCTGGCGAACAACACAGATTTCTAGTGATAGATACAACTGTACATGGGTATGATGTTAGGCTACAATCCAGTACTCCTTTACCTGGGAGTAAACCCGTTGAATTCAATGGGTTTAATTTCCTAATAGATGCATATAGGATTGCATTATCAATCAGCTAACAAGATGCCTTTTTTCAATGTTGTGAACTGATAACTTTAAAAATGGCTTGTTAATTGAATGTTCTGATGAATGTGCACAGATGCAGTCAAATAACGAGTTTATGCATCATGTACTTTGTTTGACTCTCAACTGTGTGAACTGCCACCACTAATATATTTTTTCTGAGTTGACATTGGGCAATATGAAAGTTATAGCTATGATAATTAATCTGTGATGGCTCATGTTGTCACTTGCCCCAGAACTTAATTATGTGCATCCTTACCTCAAGGAAACATTTATCATAGAGGAGGAGCTGTTAATAAAGACGACTGAAAACTTGTTTATTTTTATAGCACTGTCACGTAGCAATGTAAGCGAAAAGAAAGAAAAGAAAATGAAGCAAGATTTCCCCCAAATAATTTACCATCTACATTTTGTAAATGAAGGGAAAACCACAGTGGGGAGAAGGGGGCAGCAAGAGGACCTAACAACACACAGGTAAGGCAAGGGCAAAAAGAGATATTTGAAGAATGTTTCAGTTAGTCCTGAGGAGCTGGATTGTCAATGTTGCATCCAGTCTTTAGAGAAGACATTCATTTTTCTGCTCCTTGCTGCCTTTCTCTTTTTTAAAGCAGCAGCAGCCGCCCCCTACCTCTATGGTGCCTTCAGTGCCCTCCCAGGGCTGGTGGCACTTCTCCTCACAGATTCCCACTAGTGCCCACCTAGATAATCTATACATATAGGAAATGCCTATCACATTCTTCCAAACATAGAGACCCCATAACAGCTTCCCAAGAGAATCAGAGAATCCTAGAGTTGGAAGGACTATCCAGTCCAACCCCCTGCCAAGCAGGAAACACCATCCAAGCATTCCTGACAGATGGCTGTCAAGCCTCCGCTTAAAGACCTCCAAAGAAGGAGACTCCACCACACTCCTGGGCAGCAAATTCCACTGCCGAACAGCTCTTACTGTCAGAAAGTTCTTCCTAATGTTTAGACTTCACCTCTCTTCAACTGTGTTTTTGATAATACTGGGTGTTGCCTCTTATATGCATATAATAATAGTCAATTCCAATTATTATCTCTCTTTGTCACAAGCAATGCTATTCTTCTATAAAAACTGGTGCCAGAGTTCCCCACAAACATCTCCCTGACTCTCTTAGAATGGCAATGGCACCCCCTGAGAGGGGCCAGAGCTGAGCTGTGGTGAGCTCTGGCTGGAAAAGTCCTGGTCACAAGAGAGATGGGCAGGCTCAGGTTTCAAAGGTTCCCATTGAATTCCATAGGATAAAGCAAATGCCTTGAAATGTGGGATGCTTCTGAGATTAAGCAAATATGCTAGGGACCATGGCTGTGTTCACACCATACATTTAAAATACATTTCACACACACACACACAAGATTCCTGGGAACTGTAGTTTGTTTGTTTTTCAATGATGCAACTAATCTATATATATAAAAATGTTCCCATTGCGTGCGCGTGTGACACCACCTTGCTCCGTAACCACTGCACCAAACAGCATTAAATTAGGACAAAGCGTAACATGACCATCGAGGAAGGATCTGGCATAATAAAAATTAAAAAACCACACCTGTCATGCCTAAAATATAGAATAAAGGCCAAAAAAAAAAATGGTGCACACATTACATGTCACCAGCAACAGAACTGAAGACTTTGAACAACAACCAATAGAAAGGCTCATCGCAGGGCAGCGTCACACACTGTGTGCCAACCAAAAAACCTCCTTCACCTCAGTCAGCCATTTTCAGACAGCAGGGAAACCCCCCATTAATCTCCCTAGCCTCAGCCTCTGCCAAGGGCAGGCCCGTCTTAGAGGGATCGGCCGCCCTGGCGCAGCGATCCCTCGGCGCCCCCAGTGCCGCCTCTCCGCCCGCCTCCCTCCCGCGCTGGCCGCCCCTCGGGAGGGGGGGTGGGCGAGCGGGGGATGAGGGGCGTGGCGTTGGAGCGGGCGCTCGTGCGCCGGCGGGCGGAGGATGAGGGGCGGGCGGGCGGGCGCTCGCGCACCGGCGGGAGGGCGGGCTGCAAGCCGGCGGGGGGGCGGGCTGCAAGCCGGCCGCCCTCGCCTCCCAGAGCCCCAGCTGGAGTGCTGGAAGGCCGCGCAAAGCCCCACGCCGCTCCAGCGCTCCAGCTGGGGCTCCGGGAGGCGGGTGCGGGTTGGGGAGGGGGAGCCCGGTATGTCGGCGGGCTCGCGGGGGCGCCCCTGGGGTGACCGGCGCCCTGGTGCGCCGCGCCACCGGCCTCTATGGATGAGACGGCTCTGGCCAAGGGCCTTACTGCAAAAAAAAAAAAACAGTTAAGAGGAAGGCCTAAACTCTTCTTAGTAGTTTCAGCTCCAGGCAGGAAAAGGTTTTTAGGCCCGGGCCATACCATTCCTTATGGCGGCGGCGGGGGGGGGGAGAATGTAGGATGAGAAAGCTCAGCAACTATGCTTCGCTCCCTATCCTGTCTCCACACACAATCCTTTCTGCACTGCTGGATCGCTTTACAAACGAAACTCCAGTTATCAGAAGAGGAAGAAGCGCCGCACACAAATGTATAAGGACCCTACCAGTTCCCCATCACCCCTCCTTGCATCGTTATGGTCCCTTCTGACCCCAGGCTCAATGCCAGAGCGGACTGTACCATGTATCAGGTTTCCAGGGGGGGGGGAGGAGATAGTAAATCTAGGGCAAGGGTTTAATTCTATTAAAGGGGCATTTAAGAGAGAGACCAGGGTTCGAATCTCGCTACTAAGCGGGGGGGGGGGAGAGAAGGGGCAGATGGAAGTTGAACAGAGGAACTTCTTCAATTTCACAAAATCATTGAAGGTGGGGACAGAAAAGAGGGTAATTGAAAACAGGGAGGAGAGAAGGGGCAGATGGAAGTTGAACAGGGGAACTTCTTCAATTTCAATCAATACAGTCATAAAAAACCATTAAAAAACCACAGCAACGCGTGGCCGCGTCAGCTAGTAAAGCATAAAATCAAAACAAAATGAACTTAGATTACGGATTGTAAATAAGATGAACTGAATATTAAGTTTGTTAAGGGTGCTGGAAATTGTAGCTCTGAGAGGAGTAAACAGTTCCCAGGCTTCTTTGAGGAAGACAAATGTGTTCTAAATGTATGGTGTGTATGCAGCTTACGTTCATGGGGGGGGGGGGCTGGCTTCCTATTTAGATATTATTGAATAAACCTTTTTACTTCCTCCCACACAAATTAATGGCTGCAATTTCATCCCTGTGGTGGGAAATATAGTGCAGAACTTGGGAGTGACGTTTTAGTGAGGGATAAATGTGCCCAGGGTTCTATGCAGTGCGCACATGCGCACAAGGAAGCTTTACAAACCCACCCCCTGGTCTCTACCTCCAGTCCATCCTTTGACACCCTGTGCATTCAAATCACTGTCATTTTGCTAAGCAAAGAATTCCCGGGCATGTCTTCCTGAAATGTACCTTGTTCATGCTGATGTGCAGAGCTGACCAGGGCCCTGCTACTTTCACAGTCTCCACCTCCATCTTCTTTAAACGGGGAGAAGCATCCTCATAATGGCGGGAGACTCCTGGATGTCCAAAATGAGGAAAGAAAACAGCCTGAAAGCAAAGTACAAAAATCCTGCAAGGAAAACCACTATACAGATTTCCATGTGTTCTTTCGGTAGATGGTTTCTAAAGTTCGGCTCTTGTTCCCTTTCACAGTTGCATATATCTTCCTAAAATGGATAATTACAGTATATAGACAACTGTTGCCAGCCTAGCAAGGGGCATTCTTGCTGTTCCTGGGACTGGGGAATATAACCAGAGGGTTCATCTCCTGGTCCTGGGGTCTGTGGCAGTCAGCGGTACTAGGACCCAGACAAAGGTACTGTATCTAGGATCGCCCTCTTTCTGGGCAAATCTACATTACAGAGTTGAATACGTTTTACTGTTTAATTCTTAAAGCACAGTGGGCTAGTTCAGGTGTTTTGTACTAAACAATCCCCGCCCTGCCCAGCATCAGTTTGGAGCCATGGGGGAGCCCGCCTGAGGCAAAACAGAAAGGTGCCTCCGCTGTCCCTCCGCTGCAGGCTCACTTCCTGGGGTTCTGCTACTGCAGAGGTTTCCAGCAAGATCTCATGGAACTTGCGCAAGATCTTGTGATATCTCAGCGCTGCTACCACACAAACCCAGCGATTAGAGGTGGGTGAGACAGACACACCACCCCATGGGATTCTGCCACCCGAGGCCGTTGCTTAACTCTGCCTCACGGCGGGCTGCCCTTAAAGCAAGCCTCTTGCGAGATATGACGCAATCCCCACAAAAAGCACCATGGAGGTTTCAGTTTGTCCCCCGTTCTCCCCTCCCCCACTGTAGTTAATTCGACACCCAGGTCCAATGCTGGGGTGGACTAGGCAACAAATGCTTCCTCCCTGAAACACTTCTGTACAGTCACATTGAAACGGCAACCGTTCCAACTTCTTTAATTTTTAGAAAACTTGTATTAACATACAATTTAATTTACAATAGATAAAAAATAAAATGCAGAGAACTCATGAACCCCTGCAAGAACTCTATCCATGTAGTAAATCCTTTAAAGATGCGGCCAAATCAGCATCTAAGCATACAAAGAACTACTTCATATTCATATGAAAACATTGCACTTTAAATTTTGCCTTCAAGGATTTAAGTGCAATTCAGTAATAGCATGAAAATGAAGAAAACAAAAATCAACCTATTTTCTCCCAACCTCATGGTTTACTCCCATTTTTCAAGTTTTTGTGGAATATCTAGGTTTTCCATACTTCTAGATAAAAAAAAAATCTGAATAAGCATACTGTAGGCTGAGCAACATGCCTATCCATTATAAAATAAATTCCTTCCAGTAGCACCTTAGAGACCAGCTAAGTTTGTTATTGGTATGAGCTTTCATGTGCATGTATCTGAAGAAGTGTTCATGCACACGAAAGCTCATACCAATAACAAACTTGGTTGGTCTCTAAGGTGCTACTGGAAGGAATTTTTTTTATTTTGTTTCGACTATGGCAGACCAACACGGCTACCTACCTGTAATGTATTTTGAAAATGACAATGTCCATTAAGACTATATTAAACTGAGGAGGTATTCAGAAAGAGATTGGAAGTAAAGTGCAAATAAAAGGGCAAGTATCACAACACCTTTGATCTACGTTGAGGTTGCACAAGATCTTCTGAAGAGCCCTGATCCATCAGGGCAAAGGCCAATCTAGTCCAGTCCTCTGTTCTCACAACTTGCTGGACAATTTGTGAACAGGCTAATGTGATGGGTACTAATGTTTTTACAGCAGAACACTGTAAAGCCAGGATCTTGAGCCAGTAAATATGAATCAAGCTCTTGAACCTCCCATTAGCCCACCCCTTTGACTGATGCAGTCAATCAAATCAATCTGGAATGACAGTTCCCACATTTCAAAAACCTATTTCCAGATCCATTAAGAAGAAAATGTGCACTGAAAATTTTTGAGGGGTACCAGTGAGACATTTACGAGTGTTACTTGGATCTGGAGAAGCTTTTATACACTTCTTCATGGGGGGGTGGGGGCAGGGCAATGCACTAACAGAAGCAGCCAGATTTTACTGCAACCCATAAGCTCAACTTTCTTTAAAGGCAAGGCCCTGTTTAAAGCTTCAGTGAAATCCAAACTAGTTAATGTATAGCTTTCCTCACAAATATCTTTCCAGTGCAGATAAATTTGCTATATAAAAATATACAAAATGGTATTAGCAGCCCGAGTATAACAAAACGATCTTCTTACGATGTTTGTGACCAAAGATATAAGCCCCACCAGCTTTTGGTGTTTAATGTCCCTTACTGCTTGTCTCACTGAAATGTCAGGTTAGAAAGTTCAGCCTTCCATTGCACCCCGTCATAATGCCGAGACGGAGTTAGTTTAACAGACTTACTGTTTGGACTTTGCATGCCAGCCATGCTGTCCTTGTTGTCAGGAGGAGCAAGTGCTCCACAGTTGGAGTGGTGGTGGAGGTGGTGGTGGAGGTGGAGGTGGGGTCTTCCAGGCATTTTTGTAGTCAATGGTGTTCCACCATTTTCCTCAATATTGAATGGGTGAAGCTCTGCACTGTTCAAAGGGTAGCTGTGGAACAAAAGTGAGGGTCCAATGAGAGAATTAAAAAGTGGTAACTATATTTGAGATGAAAAAACAAGTCTGCATATGTACTGCATTAATATCTTGCACTTCCTCTGAGTTCCCTTTGTTCACAACAGCACACTGAGCTCTTAAATTAGTGACCACTGAAATGTGGCATCACACCCCCATATGAATGTATTTAGACCTCTAATTTTTTTATATTAAAAAAACACCCCTGGGAGATGTGCACCTGACTGGCTCTAAATCTCACTTACTTCCAGACATGTCCAACAGGTAGATCGTGATCTACTGGTAGATCACTGGACATCTGTGGTAGATCACTGGTAGATCACTGGCTCCCCCCAAAGCAGCTCAACAACTTTGGTCCCCCTAAAAAGCTAAACATCTTTGCCCTGCATCCCCCCCAAAACAGGGCTTTCCTCCTCCCTAAAAAAACTCATCAACTTTGATCTGAATTCCCCAAAACAGGGATTTCCTCCCTAAAAAAAAAGCTCAACAACGTTGACCTGAACCCCTAAAAAATGGGCCTTCCTCCTCCTTAGAAAAGCTCAACAACTTTAACCCGAACCCCTAAAAGGGGGTAGATCACTGCCAGTTTTTAACTCTGTGAGTAGATCGCAGTCTCTTGGGAGTCGGCCACCCTAGCGTTCAAGCCTCGTCCTTACAGAGATGATGGACCTTTGTGTGATCTGCACCCCTTCAGAGCGCGAATGGTGGTCCAACAACTTAATGTACCTCCATGCAAAAAGTAAAATAAATCCCTGCAAGCTCCTATACTCAGAAGACGGGTTCTGGCATGGTGATTTTCTATGTTGGGAATCTTTCAGTAGATTGCATTTGTTTGTTCTGGTGAACCCCTAGTGCGAGATTTTGGATTCGTGGGTTTATTTGATATTAGTCCTCTTCGGCACATATCTTTAGTTACTCTGGGCTGATTACTCCCCTAACATTTTATATTATACTGCGTGAGACCCACTTAGGTTTTAAACTGAACAGGATAGTTTAAAAGAGCAATATTTTGAAAAAAGCAAGGGTTGGAGGCCCAGCACCACTGACTCTACAAACCCTGACTCGTTCTTACCCACAGAGGCTTTAGTTATGCCAGTCACACAATCTCCTGTTAAGGTGGCTCAGTCAAAATCACAGGCAAAAACCAGGGACTAAGGAGCTGTGTGACTCACCTGGAGCTGTCCACAGTTACAGCTGTTCTGTGGGATGCACCTAAGGAAAAGCTGTTCCCAACCCAGAACTCAAAATGAACCACCATAAAATAGGAAGCAGCAGTCAGTGGGGTAGCGTGGGTTCCCAGCACCTAGGCAAGGAAAGTGTGGCGCCCTCTAAGCAGCGCTTCCTTGTGGCACTGCCACCAACGCCAGACGGAGCTGCTGAGCAGCGGCAAGACATGTGTGCACACCTCCTCCACTGGAGCACCCCCACCGCTGAAAGTCTCGCCCCCCGCCTGCCTCTCCTGCCTGCAGGGGACGCTGTGCAGCCAAGGGTTGTCAGGGCCTGTCCTCTCCCAGCAGCTGCTCAGTGTGCCACTCAGGTGAGGCAGGTGGGTGGGGGGCAGAGTGCCTCTGGTTAGGGCAGCAGCTGCAGAGGTGCACTCCTAAAAAATTTGTGCTCAGGGCAATTGGCCCAGGAACCCCCCCCCCCTCTGAGCAGAGTACATAATTGTTTAAGCTCATTTCAGTCTGATTTCAGGCCTAGCTTTGCCTTAGTTGTGGGCAATGACTTTGCTTTGTTCATCATCCTGAATATTACACTAGCGTCTGTACCCTTCTGAAGTGCCTTGTGGGAGACATTATATTTACAGTAGCCACTCTTTTCAGGCAGGTGTCAAAAGGTGGTGCCAGTTCTTTCCCATGGGATGCTGCAAGCTTCCCATTCTGTCTCCCATGTCTTTTGATGAAGCCCCTGAGAGTAGAGATGAGCTTTTTTGTAAGGTGTTTTCCTCAGCAAATAGATCACCCCCACCAGTAGAAAAAGTAGGCTACTGTACACCGCCCTTCCCCCCAAATGTCCTAGAAATATCTGGGACTTTGTGGGGATTGCAAAATGGGAGCCAAGATGCAGCCATACACTTGCTGTTCTCCTTTCTTGTAGAGACAGGGAAATTTTAAGGGGAGGAGGGGAAGAAGCTGTGCTGTGTTGTTGAGTCGTTCAGTCGTGTCTGACTCTTCGTGACCCCATGGACCAGAGCAGGCCAGGCACCCCTATCCTCCACTGCCTCCCGCAGTTTGGCCAAACTCATGCCAGTCGCTTCGAGAACACTGTCCAACCATCTCATCCTCTGTCGTCCCCTTCTCCTAGTGCCCTCCATCATTCCCAGCATCAGGGTCTTTTCCAGGAAGAAGCTGTGCTACTGTGCTACTAATGGCGAATCCCACTAATGAAAAATTGCTGGAGAATCTCTCTTCCCGCTGGGTAAATTGACTGAAATTGTCCTCTTAATGTAGAGGCAATTTGTGCACTGCTCAAGGTGGGCAGGAGGGCATTATCACCAATTTGCAGATGACACACAATTGTTTCTCTCCCCTCCCCCACATTCCACTTGTAACCAGAGAAATAACTCCGACAGTTCTTTGTTTTTCTCTCTTTACTTTTATTATTACCAGCACGCCCATAGATAAGGGCCACATGACACAGACATATCCCTTTGGCTTCTTGTTTTTCTTCATTCACAAAATAAATGACCAACCAGCAGCCATTAAGTCTGACAGCTACCTGGTTCCTCACCCAATCAGAGGCACAGTAGTAGAAAGGTTATGAAACAGCGCCCCCTAACAAGGACTATGCAGGTACTGCAGCTGTCAAGGCAAGCTCAGCTGAGGTTTGCAGAGGAACCCTGCGGAGCATCAGTGAAAGTGTGGACGAACTTTGCTATTCTGTATCCAGTTTGAGTTTTAGTCTCTTTTTAGTAGGAATCTTTAGAAATTCATTTAAATCAGTCTTGTGGTGGATTTTCATCATTCCAATGTTATTTTACTCAGGTGAAAGAAGGCTATCAGAGGAGGGGCTGGAGACGAGGCCTAGGTCAGCCATAATCCCTGAAGTGTGAGGTCACGTTCTCACCAACCACACTGCAAAGGCACTAAGTCTCATCATCCTGTCTCTGGAGTGCCAGACTCAAAACCATTCAGAAAACAATGTCCACTGAGAGCCAGCATGGTGTAGTGGTTAAGAGCGGTGGACTCATAATCTGGTGAACCGGGTTCGCGTCTCCTCCGCTCCTCCACATGCAGCTGCTGGGTGACCTTGGGCTAGTCACACTTCTCTGAAGTCTCTCAGCCCCACTCACCTCACAGAGTGTTTGTTGTGGGGGAGGAAGGGAAAGGAGATTGTTAGCCGCTTTGAGACTCCTTCGGGTAGTGATAAAGCAGGATATCAAATCCAAACTCCTCCTCCTCCTCCACTCAGCCTCAGTGTATTGGAGTACTGGTCGAGACAAAGGGGGTTATTTGACTCTCAACATGGGGAGTTGGAGATCGTGAATATTTTCCTTTGTCTTAACAAGTAACAGGAATGTCAAATATTTCTGTTTGACATGACATCAGTTTTCAGCCTGGATGCCACTCCTATTTTATGACATGCTTATGATATATGTATGACTTTTCTAACAAGGTGTTATGGGTAATCCAGGGAAACTTTTCGAAAGAGGAGCACCCATTGTTTGGGGCTTCTCTCTGCTTCTTCAATGTTGTAGTCTTGTTGCAACAATAAAGATTCTTGACCATCCAGCCTAAGCCTGTGGAACTCATTGCTACACACTAAGGAGGTGAAGGCTCTAATAAGATGTCTGAATAATGAGCTGGAAGGATACTAAAACAGCTGTTTTTAATTATGTTATTCACTTACATTTCTGTTCCACCTTTTAAAGTAATATTCAAGGTAAAAAGGTTATTATTCCATTCAACCACTAAGAAAAGAGGGTGTGAGTACTTTTGAGTGGTATTTAACTGTTTGAGTGTTTTGCTTAAAACTTGCAGATGAACAGCAAATGTGGGTTGGTAAACCTTTTATGCTGTTTTAGACTTTCTATAACCATTTTTCTTTGTTCATTTCAAAAAGCTTTGCATAAAAGTTTTCCTCCAGATTCTGAAAGTAGTCAGCTAACTTTTACTATTAAATGTTCAATTGTGTATTGAATATGGAATATATTCTATCTATGGTTTAGTTTGGAATTAACCATTTTATGGATGGGCCAGATATAAACTACAGTGGTACCCCGGGTTACAGTACGTGACCCAAAAAGGATGTAACCCAAACAATTTGTTCTGCACATGCGCAGACTGAAAAAACACGAAAAACTTCGAAAACCGCTCTGTGCATGCGCTAATCCCACGCATGTCGAGTTGCACTTCCGGGTTAATGGAGTTCGTAACCCGAAAAGTACACAACCCGAAGCGTACGTAACCCGAGGTACCACTGTATATAGGCTTTTTATTATTATTAAAGTTGTGTAATGCTGTGCTATAAACCCATTTGACTTGTGTATAGAATTGTGAGAAAAGTGATCATTCAGAAGAAACCCTGTCCTTTTTATGCAATAGTTTGCATGTATTATTTGTTTGTGTGTCTTTTTTAATGTACAAATGGCATGTTGATTTCCCACTATTTGTTTCCATTATTTATTCCGAAAAGTTGTTTGCTTGCATTGCATTTAGACACCTCTTAGATATTGTAACCAAATTTTGCATGACAGTTTCTGAGATTGAGTAGGTTTTCATTGTGCCATAAGTTATACATAAGGAGACATCGTGGAGGGGCTGAAGGTTCGGGGCTCAAGGAGCTAGAGGCCAACAATCCCAGGGGTTGGGAGACTGGTTTCATCCAGACCCCACTAGCTAGGGGGAGATGTTTAAGTGGGAGAACCAAATCACAAAGAAGTACACACGGGGCTGCCATCTAGCCAGCCCAAACCAGCTCCTTCAGAACTGGCTTCTGCACTGCTGGAGTAGCCACTAGCCACTCCCTTCCATTCCTACTGGCCAGCCTTGGTTACAGGGAGGCACCAGGTGCCAAGCCTGACGGCAAGCCAGAGCTGTCTCCTCCTGTCACAGAGAGATGCCAGCGCTGCTGCGAACACAAGACTCAGGTCCAGCCCACCAGGAGGTGTTCCCCCATCCAAAGATATGCCCCACTTACCATGCTAAAGCCGTGCCCGCCCCTCTCAACAGCAGGGATCCTAGGTGTGTCAACCACCGAAGGAACATCTTAGCCTGCTGTGTTGACCTCTTGCCTTGCTTATGTACCATACTGATTTGAGTGTTCAAGTTTTTGGCAGGAACTGTAATCTGAATAGGAGTTCATCCAGCAGAGGACAAGACAGTTTGGATAGAAGTGGGTGCCATTTTGAATCAAGATGGTGAACTGAACCTTTCAAAACTGCACAGATTTTTGGTTTCTTAGAATCCTGAGTGATTCCAGGTACAAGGCTGCTAGTAAATTATGTAAGGAAGGTATATATAATAATTTTATAGGTGAGGTCTATTGCATTTATAGATTCTGCTCCATTACTATTTGTAAATTTCTTTCATAAATGGTTCTCAGCTTTTGTGTTCTTTTCTGTGGTAACTAAAGTGATAACACATTATGATTGGAATGGTCATTAGGTATAATAGATACCCAGTTGGAAACCTTGATCTCTTACACAAGGAAGTGTGATAGCAGTGAATAAATCAGTATTAGAAAGTATGGAAGGTTGAAAGAACAATTGCAGCACATGCATTACTTTTGCAAACGGCTCAATTCATGGTTTGGAAAACAAAGTCTGAAAAGAAATGGCTGAAAAACGATAGCTAAAAATCATTTCAGTCCCTCTACTCAGGCATTTTTTTAATCAACTACCTTAAACACGAACAGGATCTACCAGGGAACAAAATTAAAGTGGAGTCCATCCAATGTGCAGATTTGCCACATTAATCTGCAAACTGATAAATTCTAACACAATGTTACCTACTCTTTGCTTCCACCCTCAGCCTTTATATAAAGGCATGAAAACCTTTGACAAAAGGATCCTCAAATGTATGTTGTGATGTATAATATTGGCTCGTTTCACGCCTGTTATGAAACCCATGTTCTAAATCCATGATGCTTTGCTGCCCTTTCAATGCTACACTTCCAAATGAGGTTGTGCAGAATGGTAGCTTCTTGTACCATCACTGCACAGTATGTGCTTTCAAGACATCCATTCTTCACAGAAACAACCACACAGGTTGACTCCACTCACTTTGAAGGGAAATGGGGGCTTTACAAGGAGATGCCAGAAACTTAACTGGGATACATCTCAGGTATTATACATGCAAAATCAACTTGTGCTGGAAGCTGTGTTTCTGGCATTGTGTGCCCTTAGTCTTAAAAAATTAACATGAACAAGGTGTGCGATGAAGCATTTCACACCTTATCTGCCATGTTGGCCATGGAGCAAGAGGAAAAATGACTCCATGTGTTTTCTCCCCAGTGCAATCAAGTTTCTGAGGGACGCGGGTGGCGCTGTGGGTTAAACCACAGAGCCTAGGGCATGCTGATCAGAAGGTCGGCGGTTCGAATCCCCACGACGGGGTGAGCTCCCATTGCTCGGTCCCAGCTCCTCCCCACCTAGCAGTTTGAAAGTACGTCCAAGTGCAAGTAGATAAATAGGTACCGCTCCAGCGGGAAGGTAAATGGCATTTCCGTGCGCTACTCTGGTTTGCCATAAGCAGCTTAGTCATGCTGGCCAAGACCCGGAAGCTGTACGCCGGCTCCCTCGGCCAGTAACGCGAGATGAGTGCCGCAACCCCAGAGTCGGACACGACTGGACCTAATGGTCAGGGGTCCCTTTACCTTTACAATCAAGTTTCCACTTCCCTCTGTGCCTGCCCAGCCTCAGCAATAAAAAAACTCTGTAAAAGTATGGCTAGCATCCTGCAGGGGGAAGACAACCCGTATTCCAGAGTGGCTGGGGAAACCCAGCCAGATGGACGGAGTATAAATAATAAAATTATTATTATTGTTGTTATTATTATGCAGCTCAGATTGTTGACAGGAACTATGTGGGGAAGCTCTTTCCCTCTCCATGGGGCCCTGGACTCTCTGCAAGGCAAAGCTGGCACGTCTGCTAAAGAAGTGAGGCAGGTGCTCAGTAGGGACCCACTGAGGGGGAAAATAGCAAGCAGAAATCTGAATACTTTAAAAAGCTCTTGTCTATTATAGCTTCAAGAAGGTCTTATAAAACATGATTCCTATCAGGTGGTGTGTGTGGAAGAGGGAGAGAGAGAGAACCTACCAGGTGGCAAAAGAGCTGCAGAGCCAGGGCTGGTTCTTCTCACGGAGGTGGTAACAAGGCGTCTTGATGGCAGTACCCCTTGGACTGCAGTTGCAGGCTCGTGGGATTGAATACTCCTTTGTACACATTGAAAACTGGCAAACCAGGCTGGGCTGAAACTCTTTCTCCTGGGATGCATGTGTAGGAGTTTTCCTCAGCTTGTACAAAGTCCTCTGAATGCAGTCTAAAGTGGTAAAGCTCAGGTACTGTTTACAATCTGAGAACTAGACCAGAGTTCTAGCCCAGGAGAACCAAGCTCGGCTCTACTCCTCCCTTAGGTTGTTGTGCCAGGGAGCCCTAACCCCACTCTGGTGGAATGACAGCAGGCATGGCATTTGCCAGCCACACTGGATTGCAGGAAATGCACACTTCCCTGAGTGAAGCCTTTTGCATGCCATTTTCACAAAGATAGTTCCTAGGCAATCCTTGGGAAATCTTAATTTGGACACTCCCAATCATGTGTGTTTTCTTCAGAAGACTGGACCTGTGTTTCCTGTCTGCTGAATATATCTCCCATCCTATTGCCAAGCCACTTTGTGTGCATGGAGTAACCTTAAGAAGAATAACCCTGGTCCCCCCCCCAAAAAAAATTTAAACTGTATAACAAATGCACTGTGGATGTATACAGTCTTCCTGGTCTGAAGACTAAAAACATATCCAGAATATAAAAAATGCAAAGACAACAGAAAATATTCATATTTATTTTTTGTACTCAGCACATACAAGATCAAAACAAATGTAATAGCATTTGTAAACGTACTTTAAATTAAAAAAATTAAACTATCATGTATTTGCTCTGAAGGAGAAGTAGACTTACCCTCATTTATAAAGTTAGATTCTGTAAAATCATATGAACAACACTAGCACTTAAAAATATTTCCCAAATAGCATGATATTCCTTATTTCAATCAATTTCAAAAGATCACAGCTTGAAGGCCAAATCAACACGTGAACCAAAGCTGGCACTGTTATCTCCATATTCAAGAAAACCAAAACTATCACAAGTTTAGCCTGTCTTGTTTAAGAAACCTGAGTGTGTAGGTAAAGAATGTATATCCAACTTTGTAGAAGCTGAACTTGTTTGTCCGTATCTCATGTCAAAATACATAGGTCTCTAAACTATCTTTTAGAACCAACCTCTATGGGATGCATTCAGACAGCTGGATGTCCTTGCATGATGAGCTCAGGATTGGGTCTTAGGCACTCATATAAACCCTCTCTCTGCTCCTCACACAACCCAATGCAAAAATTAATGACTACAGACAGGAACTGTGGTTGGAATGGAATGTGTGAGCCTGGGATTCCTGAACACGTAGGCCAAAGAAATTTGGGACAGAGAAGAAGCAGCACCAGAACCACCGCCAGGCTATGGTGGTTTTTCTTTCAGCTGTTTTTCTATCATCTAAAAACACAAGTCTACTGAAAGACAGCACCACCAGTTATTAAGGCACCATCTTAACACCCGTCCATTACTTTATAAGCTGATCAATAAAATCCAAAGAGTCAGATGCGCTATATAAATATATATATAAAAACTAGTGATTTTTGTATAATTGTTAACATGGTGCAAAAACCTATTTGTTTCAGGGATAAACAGATTTTTAAAAAGCATTTCATTATTAGTCATCTGGATCCCTTTATCACTGGCCATTAAGTCATATTTAATAACTACAATTATATTGACTCCTGATTTCAGTATAACTCAAAAGGAAAAAAAGCGAAAGACTATCATTGCTGGATTTTATTCATAAATGAAACCACAGAACAGCTGCAACTGTGTGTAAATATGTCACAAAACAAAAATTAAAGGGCTACAGTAGTGAAAAAATAAGGACAGTTTTATAAACTACCTGCAACATTCCAGAATTTTGGGCATATTTCTTAGCTTTTTCCAAAGTAATGGAACTACAGCTTGCAAGTCTTTGTCTACTACACCTTATGTTCTATGGATTATGACACAATTTAAAAAACTTATTTGGAATGCAATGAGTATGTGAGATGATGCATAAAGGAGAGATGGTCCTTTCTCAAAGGGTTGTCATGAGCTTATCCTGATACAACAGGCTCTGGATTCCAACTAAGTTCTTCTGGTTCTGGTCCTGAATATACCACAAATTGCTGTCCTCTCCATTTGGGGACTGTTTCCAACAGAGCCTGTCATCATGATAGGGTGGCCTGAAGCACATGCAGAGTGATGGTGAATGAGAAGCAAAAAGGAAAAACACAGTTATGAATGGCAAAATAAATGAGCTGATCACATACATGGAAAATGAGACAACAGTGGGGGACTATATGGATGGAAAATGTTAGCGGGGGGGGGGAACTTAAGTGGGGAGTGAAGAACTGAAACCACAGATGGAGTACAATCCTCTAGAAAGTTCACTAAGTCCCACTTCAATGAATGGGAGAAATACATTGTCCATCTGTGCAATGCAGGCTGTGCAGAACTTTCCCCCCAGACGATTATGTGCCATGACTCTTCCTCCATGTGTATGCATGGAGTTGCATACACAGACACTTGCAAAGCGCCATACGAGTGTTTATTCTGCTTCAAGTATACCACTTAGAAGCTGTTCACCAGGTTTATCTCAGAGATGTGCTCCATGAGGAAAAATGGTGAAACAGCCCTAAGGAATTTTCAATGCTTGAGAACGGTTTTGCACATTAAAGTAAAAACAGGTTAGTTGTACACTGAAAATGTGCTGAAATCATGTGCACTGGTCTATGTGCACATTATGGGTAATGTGGAAATGCTACCTGAATGTGGGACTCCTTTTTTGTTTTTATTACTTAATTCTATTAAAAAAAATTAAGACATAACAAAAAAAAAACATTTAGACAAAACACTAAAACATATAATACACTAATTACACAATACATTTCTACCAACACTTTTAGACTGCTAAAAGTTGAGAAGAACAGAGAAAAACAGAGGGCAGGGCAGCACCCCCCTTCACCCCCCCCGGGTTCATTTTTTATGAAACTTCCATTGTTTCCATTTCATACACCAGCTCCCCCCCATTTCAGGTATGACACCCTTACTTTCCACCAACTTGCCTCCTTTTTCGCCTCTACTGATGTTGGAGGTCTGATGGTGCTAAGACAAGGTTTCCACAATGGGGGGTGTCAGGAAACCCCCCTCCCCGCGGGTGGTAGGGTCGTGGGAGCGTTTGCAATATAGAGAACCCCCTCCGCTGTTTACCAGTTCGTCCTCCCCCTCCTCCGCCGGAAGCGACCATTCCTCCAGTGGGGAGGGGGAGTTAGAGGCAGGAAGGCGGTGCAGGGGCTCTGAAAGGATGGCAGAGCCTGAACGCCAAGGGGATAGCGGGGAACGGGGTCAGGTTCCCACGCTCCGAGGGCGCAGGCAGGAAGGACGTGGAAGGGGGAGGCGTGGGTTTAGAATCCCGCGCCTCTTTTGCTGGACAAAAAACCGGAAGGGTTCATTCCTGGACTCTGCAGAGGGATGAGATGGACGTTTGATCTTTTGCTCCACTGTAAATGACTTGCACAAAATAAAGAACTTAGTTTAGAAGTTCTGTGCTTGGCGTTTTACTCATGAGCAGCCACTGAATGTCCTTACAGGGGGGGGGGCACCCAAACTCAGATCTGCCGCCCTATTCTGTGACTTCTCCCTCTACCCCTGGAGAGAATGATCCAAAACATCCAATGGTCTGTGGGGTACCCTCCCAGAAACAGGAGAACTCTGGAGCCAAAATCTGTATACACGTCATATACCCATTTCATTTACACCAAGTTCATTTTGTACTTTTTGATGAACTCTAAAAGGCTGTAAGCGTAGTCAGCTACTCCAAGGCTGAAAATGTAGCTCTCTCAAATTGACCCATTTAAAGAAAAAGAAAAATCTGTCTTCCATAATTTATTTATATTCAACACTGGTTCTTGTTTATCCAGCCAATGGTAGTTTTAATGATATTCAACAAGACTAAGAAAGTTTCAAGCTCTCATTTTAATTGAAAAAATCCCATTAACCATCTTCTGAATTATTTGTGCCATCATTTCCCTTCTCCTATCCTAACTAGATGACAAATTGTCCTTGCCGTTTAATTTTATAATAGTTTTCTCTATCAATAACTGTCTCAGAAAACCAGTATCAAAGAACGCCCCATTCTTTGATGGGCATTAAAATCTTTACTAGATTCAGCTTCAAAAAATTTTTTTTAAAAAAATATTGTTTGTTTTTAAAATGACTATATGATTTTGACAGCAACTTTCTCTCTGCAATGTTGCTTCTCAAATTCTGATTTCTCACAAGCCATATTGAATTTTAAAAAATTTCTGGCTCTTCAAAAAGATAGTTGATTCTGCTTTGAGGCCTCCCTTTCCCATTAATACAGCGTTGAGGAGGCTATTTCAGCCTGGGGGCAAAATTCCCTTCTGAGGGTCAAGTGCAAGTGTTGGGTGGGGCCAGAGAAACAAATTTTATATTTGCACAGTAAGCTGGTTACTGCACATACACTCACACACCAGTCAGGTAAATTAGGTATTTCCTCCAGTCAGGTAAATGAGGCATTGGCAGTGCTCAAGGATAAATTATTAATTATTATTATTATTATTATTATTATTATTATTATTATTATTATTAATACCCTGCCCATCTGGCTGAGTTTCCCCAGCCACTTTGGGCAGCTCCCAATTGAGTGTTAAAACAATACAGCATTAGATATTAAAAACTTCCCTAAACAGGGCTGCCTTCAGATGTCTTTTAAAAATAGGATAGCTGCTTACTTCCTTGACATCTGATAGGAGGGTGTTCCACAGGGCGGGATATTTTCCAGTGAGGCAAAAATGCTTTTGGTGTGAAGCCTCATCTGCCCCCCCGGCCCCCGCATTAATGTGTAGCAACCCGCGCTATGTCCTCACATTACACACTTCTTCACTCTTGGCATCCAATAAGAAGGGTGATGAGAGGGTTGTGTTATTTATGCACCATTCCCAGATCCCAGATTTCATAAACTGATTTCATAAAGCCTACCGATTTCTCTCTCTTTTATTATAGCTATCTGTAATTCTACAGGCTTGGGTAACCCCAAATATAGAGCCAAGTTTTGTTTCTGTGTTGCCATTTCTGAAATCACAGGTGCCTCTGTGAAAAATTCCTTCACATCCCCTCTTTTTCAAATAGCATTTCTTCCCCAGTGTTCAAACTATATACATTATCTCTGCAATCCTTACCTTTAAGACAGGCTAGAATTATTGAGGTGCTGGTACTGCAGGTGATGGCTGAAAATGAGAACAGTGGTTTGCCTATTCTCATACAGTGAGATCATAGATGAGCTGAGGATTTCCCGGCACTCCGCTCATATGCTTAGCCCCTAGGCGACACCAGATTACGAGCAACATGTTGTACACATGAACACACATACACACACACTGTCCTGTTTCCCAACTAGTGAGATCATTCCCCCCCCCCCCCCAGACAGACAGAATTAACTTTTACGACATCTGCACAGAGCAATCACTTACCTTAGATTTACAGGAGGATGTGGATGCCAGTGTGATTGGCCAGGGTGCATATTTGGGTGATACGGAGGCTGGAGATAAAATATGAACCTAGGTTACTGAAGAATTTGTAATCTTACTTACATAGGCTAAAATTTCCACAGCAGCCTTTTAGGAAGGAAGGAAGGAAGGAAGGAAGGAAGGAAGGAAGGAAGGAAGGAACAAACGTACTGAAACTGCTTTACACACTGGCAGAGAACTTTATAGATGCCTATAAGGAAAATATTGATTCCAATTCTGAGCAAAAACACATTCAAAAGTTGACTTTGACTTTTTTTTTTTAACAAAATTTTATTAGCATTTTCATAATATAACACAAACCCAACCCCACACCTACAAATACAAAAACAAATACAAATACACATAAAGTCAGGATTCTTCTTCTTGTTTATATACCTTACACAAGAAAAAAATTCTAGTTCTGAATCTTGACGTTTGACTTCCCCCGCCTTTTCACCTTCGGTTTTAATTCAATATACTATTTCCTTAACAACTTTTCTCTATAAAAAAATTTAACTTTACTTAAAAAAAAACATACTTATCTCCGTCTTTGCATTATAACCTAAATCATAACCAAATATTCTTATAGCTAAACTTATTTCTTATGTCCTTTATCATGCTGCTTTTAACTTAAAATTCAATATCTCCTTGCTTATTTAAAATAATCTTGTAATTAACAGACTTCACACTCGGATTTCGGATACCATGGCAGACCATTTAGATTATACATTTAATACTTCAACCCACTCCCCCTCTATCCATTGTCTTTTCCTGTCTTTCTCCACAGCCAAATCTCCCATTGTCCTCCTCTGAGTGTCCACAGATCCAGGCAGCGTCCACAACAAACCCAGCATCGAGCCTCAGGGCGTTCCTCATCTCCATTCTGGGCTCCTCCGATTCTTTTGCTCCTTCTTCTTGTAAAAATCTTAATTCCATGTCCCTTGCCCCCGAGCTGCCACCTCGGGGTCTGGATATTGTAAATTTTCCCGTTTCAGGTTCCTTTTCCCGGGTTCGCCCAGCCATTTCCGACCATCCTCCAAGCGCCCCTCCCAGCTCTTTGCCAAGGCTTGATTCCATTGTGTAGAACTTTTGAAAAGCCTCCTCTGTGGAAAGTACATCCTTTTTATGAATAATTCCACTCAAGACCTGTAATTTCCGATTAAGCAATTCCATCTGCAAGATAGTGAGCATTTCCTCATCCCTTAAATCAGAGTTCGATGCCAGTGCGATCACAAAGTCCAGCATTTTGAGAGAGAGGGTGAGTATCAGATTTCAGTTCCTGTCTCTTCCTTCCTTTGTCTCAATTTTTCCCACGACATACCAAGTCGCCGCCATTTCTCCGAAGCCGGAGTATAAAGACCAAAACTTCAAACGGAGATATTTTTTCCCCAGTTAACCCCCGAAGGGAGATCTCAACAGACTCAGTTTTCAAATTCCAAGTACTTTCTATGATTGTTGTAGCAGCAGTCACTTAAAGGGTTAATCTCTTTCACCACTCGAAGGGAGGGAGGCGGGCTGCCTTTCTTCTTTCCCCCAGAGCGTTCCAGGAATACAAAGAGTCAATCAATTACTCACAGCCTCTGGGTTCTTATCAGCTCCTTAATGACAGGTAGAACTTAGACGCTCATCACAGGCTTTGCCGCCGCATTTCCATCCCGGTTGGGGCATGTCCCCTATAGCCCGGCTCCGTAGTCCCTTCACCCCCACTCCCCCTTTACAGGGGGCGCGGGGGAAGGGTTCGGAGCCACAACGGGCACAGCCGGGGAGCCCAGGGCACGGGACGCTCTTCCCGCACCCCAACCGGAGCCCCGCTATGCGGCTGCAGGGCTCCTAACCCCCGGGATGAACTGGGTGCTTCGCAGCCGAAGCAACCCACGACCACCCATAATGGCGTCAGCCGCCGGAAGCCTGGCTTTGACTTTTGATGTTCCTCTTCACATGTAGCCTTTGAAACTTCAGAAGCGATCCAGATGTGCCCTTGACTAGGAATAAAGTGGAGAGTCCTGAGATCTGAGAATGAACTGCCAGGGGCGTCGCTGGGGAGGGGCGGTGGGGGCGGGACGCCCCCAGTGACAGGGTGAGCAGCGGCGGGTGGGGGTGTCAAGCGGCGGCCCCTCCCGCCACTCCCACGCGCCGCCGCTCCCTCCGTCACCCCCGGAGCAGCAGCACATGGATGGGGTGCTTCTGCCGCTTTTTTTTGGCGGGGGGGGGGGCGACCCGCGAGGGGGGTTGTCACCCCCTCCTCGCGGGTCACCCCCCCGCCGAAAAAACCGCTGGGGGGGGCGGGGAAAGCCTGGAAAGGAAGCAGAGCAGGCGCGTTTAAGCGCCGCTCTGCTTCTTTTTCCGCTTTCCGCCGCTTTTTTTCGGCGGGGGGGGGGGCGACCAGCGAGGTGGGGGTCACCCTTGTCACTCCCTCCTCGCTGGTCACCACCCCCCCCCGCCGAAAAAAACCGCGGGGGGGCGGGGAAAGCCTGGAAAGGAAGCAGAGCAGGCGCGTTTAAGCGCCGCTCTGCTTCTTTTTCCGCTTTCCGCCGCTTTTTTTCGGCGGGGGGGGCGACCAGCGAGGTGGGGGTCACCCTTGTCACTCCCTCCTCGCTGGTCACCACCACCCCCCCGCCGAAAAAAACCGCGGGGGGGGCGGGGAAAGCCTGGAAAGGAAGCAGAGCAGGCGCGTTTAAGCGCCGCTCTACTTCTTTTTCCGCTTTCCGCCGCTTTTTTTCGGCGGGGGGGGGGGGCGACCAGCGAGGTGGGGGTCACCCGTCACCCCCTCCTCGCTGGTCACCACCACCCCCCCGCCGAAAAAAAGCCTCGGAAAGGGGGAAATCCCCCCTTTCTATATACACGTGCGTCGTGACGTCATGATGACGTCACGGCGCGCGCGTCGTGCCCCTCCCCCAGGGGGTGCCTCTGCGCTGCCGCCGCCCCCAGCAGCGCAGAGGCTAGCGACGCCACTGTGAACTGCATCACTTCAGACTCTGGGTGATCATGTTTTGAATGCAAAATAAATAAATAAAAGGCTTCCGTACAACTGGATATAGTAGTAGGGGAATTGGGCAAGAATATTTCTTTCTTCTGTGCTAGTTTTATATTTGCAGCGGTGGACAGGCATTTAACCAAGCGATTCCCAAACCTGTAATCTGAAATAGTACAGGCCTTCCGCCTCCTCTGGATTTCACAGTTCCCTTATGCTGGATGTATCAATCCAGTCTGAAATAAACCTAGTTCTGGGCACCACAGTTCAAGAAGGATACTGACAAGCTGGAAATTGTCCAGAGAAAGGCAACCAAAATGGTAAAAGGGCTAAAAACGATGCCTTATGAGGAACAGCTTAGGGAGCTGGGTATGTTTAGCCTGGAGAAGAGAAGGTTAAGGGGTGATATGATAGCCATGTTCAAATATATAAAAGGATGTCATATAGAGGAGGGAGAAAGGTTGTTTTCTGCTGCTCCAGAGAAGCGGACACGGGGCAATGGATTCAAACTACAAGAAAGAAGATTCCACTTAAACATTAGGAAGAACTTCCTGACAGTAAGAGCTGTTGGACAGTGGAATTTGCTGCCAAGGAGTGTGGTGGAGTCTCCTTCTTTGGAGGTCTTTAAGCGGAGGCTTGACAGCCATCTGTCAGGAATGCTTTGATGGTGTTTCCTGCTTGGCAGGGGGTTGGACTGGATGGCCCTTGTGGTCTCTTCCAACTCTAGGATTCTATGATTCTATAATTCTTTTCTGAAAGTGACACCACTCTTATACTACACATTTCTGGGTCTAGAAGCATACTTCTGAATTGTTGCAATACTCTAAATGAGACACAGATACTACTTTTGTGGCTAGAGATCTGGTCGGCCACCTATCTCACTAGGCTGCTGTGACCATTTGTCGCTTCTCTTTTTCAGAGTACTTGAGTTTATGTACCTACAGAAATCTGTATGTATCGCCACTGCATCCAAAATGGAACCACACAACTGGTAGACTGACAGCATCCTCCAAGTGATTTTGATTTGTTTAAGAGTGTTCACACATTTCACAGGTGAAATCTTATAATCTCAGTTACTCATTGCTCCCTAACAAGTGTATGTGTACAATGCACAGATCTGAAACATAAGTTTACTCTTAATCACACTTTCTAATTTTCTTTTTTAAAGAAATCCCCTTGAATGCCAGCTTTCAGATACGGCTTCACTTTTAGCTGAAGTCCAACATACTTCACACACGTACGAATATGAAAGGCACATGACATTAGCACACCAAAAATATTCACAATCACAAATGGTAGAGCAAGGGTAGGCAAGCAAGCAAGTCACTTTGATCATGACACTGTTGGTGCTATAACTAAGGTAACAGAAAAGTAAGAATTTAGTATTCCTCTTACCTGATAGTTATGGACTTCTTGATTATTTTTAGTGCTAAAACAAAAATAATATTATTATTATTTGCATAGTTCTCATAAAGTGTAACACAGAAGCTTATTAATGAACAAGCCAAGCCAACGCAAGGGGGGAAATGCCTTTAAGATCTTAGCGAGCAGGTTTGAATTATGTTTTAAGTAGTGTAGCTATTAGGATGGCAGCTCAAGAGACTGCAACTTGCGGAGGTGCTTTTGCAAAACATTGCCTGCCTCTTCCCTCTTCAATCCCTCTCACGCAGCTGACCAACATGAGGATGTGTTCCATTCTCCTACCAACAGCATATTGCCACCTGTGCCTCAGCCTCGTGAAGTGGAACTTCTGGGGCAGACAGAACATCCACAGACGTTCCATGTTTGCCTCAGTAGCTCAGCCAGTGGCTATGGAAGACTGATTTATTAGATTTATACACCTCCAAGGATCCAAGGACAGTTTACAGCACAAACAATTCCCAACTGAATTCAGCTGCAATGGTTCAAATCAGTTTTGAATGTTGGGGAGGGAGGATTCAAACACTGGAGAATCACATGATCCTGCCGCCTGCTACTGAACCACAAATTAAGTGCTCAGGAACATCAAGCCTGTACTCTGAGTTAAGAGATGAGGAGCATCCCTGCTTGTAAAATGTTTTCCGTACCTATTCTGGTCACTTAATGCGACATGTTAGGAGTTCCTGCACTAGGAGGTTTCCAGTACATTTATCTAAGGGCAGCTTGGATAGTACATGCCAAACCAAATAATTAATGTGGAAGATGGATAACACTTACCAAATCTGGGATGCTTTGAGAGTGTTGCTTGCTAAGAGAGGGCACAGAAAAGCAAGGGTAAACATCACTACTTTTGAAAAAAAAACAACCCTCTGTTTTTTTATACAGGGTAACATTCCAGCATTACATAAGGGGCAGCAAGTGACAGGAGGGGGAATAAGTAGGTCTGTCTGCCCTAGAAGTTTCATGTACAGCCCACATGGTCTCCTCTCCATCCAACTCCTACTCATGAAAACAGTGTGGAGATGAATGAAGTCTCCTCTCTGTACTTCCCAATCTAGGCACATAAAGGAAAAAAATTAATGTACAGCTCACTTCTGTGAGTGAAAAGGAGATTCTGTGACTGAAGATTGTGCCAACAAGCTAATGCAGCTATGCTTAGGGTCCACCTTCAAGAGACGGTGGTGGTGTCTAGATGTCGCATGACAAGAAAAAGCTGCAGAGAACCTCTGACTTGTGTTCCGCCCTTCACTTGTATCCTCTGGTGAGACCACAAGAAGTTCAGAAGCTTTCACTTCCAACTTATTAATCACAACTCAATCAAGACACAGCATGAATCTTAACTATGGTTTGTTTTAAACAAACAAACTTCAAACCAGGGGTTATGAAGCTGACTTGTTTAAACAAGCCACAGCCAACATCATCCGCAATTTAGGGTTCAGGTGTCATGCTGAACTGTAGTTAATGGAAATTAGAACTGAAATCATCTGAGCTCTTCCTCGCAGGTGTGCAGAAGGAGAAGAGGGGAGGAGAACAAGGCTTGCTGTGCCTTGCTCTCATCATGCTAAACTATGGTCTGTCTCAAGGGTGCTGCTTCTGCATAACGGTAGGTGCAGTCGACTTCTTTAAGGCCTCTGTTGTATTGGATGAACAATGTACAGAGAAGTACTTTGCCTGAACTTGGGGCTTTTCAAGCGCTTCTGAGAAGTAATAAACCAGAAAAATAATGAGTGCGGGAAAGGAAACTGACAGAAACAAAACAAAACGAACAAAAAAGAATTGGGAGGCGAGATTTAAGAACAAGCTAGCAAACAGGAGCACTACAAAGTGGAAGGGGGACTTTATTTTAGGACACCCCCTTGCATTTCTTCATGGTGTGATGAAACAAAGCCATTACGGTATGTGAGATGCAATGGAGAAAATAAGCTCTAATTTTAGTTGAGCAATTTGCTTAATGAATATGGCATGCAAGTTAGCTGCAAATTCTAACCTTTGAAAGTTGAATGCCTTCGTGATGGGTACCGCTTGCTGGGCCTCCTTTCAAAGGTACTGGCTCTGCGTAGTCGGGATCCACGCGTTGCCTGGTACTCTGTTCGACCACTAAAAAAAATAAGAAGTAACAAAGACTTACGGTGCATTTCTATATACAGTGGTGCCTCGCAAGACGAAATTAATTCGTTCTGCGAGTTCTGTCGTCTAGCGAAAATTTCGTCTTGCGAAGCACCAACGGGGGAAGCGCGGTTTGATGGAAAAAAAACGCGAAAATTTTTTGTTTTGCGAGTCGCGCCCATAGGGAAATTCGTCTTGCGAGTCACCCTTTCGTTAGCGAATGCCTTTCGTCTAGCGAGGCATTCGTCTAGCGGGGTACCACTGTAGTCTACTTGGAAGCAAGTCCCAGCAAGTTCAACAATGTTTTCCTCCAGGTAAGAGGGCACAAGTTTTCAGCCTTAATTTACTTCACTAACCGCTCCCATCCTCAAAACACAAAACCTACACACAGTCATATAAATGCTGTATGCAAAACCAAGACTTTAGCTTAGAACAGCTGTATTTTACATTTATTTGTGGCTTCATAGATCATCTCTTTCCCCAAGAAAATTAAAGACAACAAGGGCACTTCATAGCATTCGATGTAGCTACAAGTATGGCTATCACCCAGTTTCAGAAATCTTAAGTGGATAAATCATTAGAGTCTCAACTGACCAATTAATTCTGCATAAGTCTGCATATCATACTGTGAGTGACACCTGTCAAGGATACAGCTGCTGCTACACTAAAGGAACAACACCTCACAAATGCAGAATGGACATCAGGTGTCACTTGTAAAAGTACAAGTTCCACAAATACAGTGGTGCCTCACAAGACGAAATTAATTCGTTCTGCGAGTGCTGTCATCTAGCGAAAATTTCGTCTTGCGAAGCACCAACGGGGGAAGCGCGGTTTGACCAAAAAAAAAACGCAAACATTTTTCATTTTGCGAGTCGCGCCCATAGGGAAATTCATCTTGCGAGTCACCCTTTCGTCTAGCGAGTTTTTCGTCTAGCGAGGCATTCGTCTTGCGAGGTACCACTGTAAAATGATTGAATGGGCTCATATGGGAAAAGGTAACCTTAAGAAAACTGGACCCAAGCCATAAAGCACTTTACATAACAATAGCAACAGCATGAACGTGGCCCAGTAGCAAATTGGCACCCAGTGCAGATTTCTGAGTATAGGTGTAATTAGCTGACAGTATCTCACTCCTATAAGCAATTGTGCTGCAGCATTCTTTATTAAGTGAAGTTTATGGAAGCCTCGCACAGAGTGCATTGTAGCAACCCAGTCTTGGAAGTTGCCAAGCTGAAGCTGATAAAAAGGGCTCCTAGCCACTTGGGCCTCCTGGGACAAAGAGCCCCCCTAGGCTGTGCAGGTGCTCCTCCATGGGGAGTGCAGCCCCACCCAGAGCAGGCAATGAACCAATTTCTCAGACACAGAACTGAAGCATATTTTGATCTGCTGGTAGCAACTTGGTAGCCAATGAAAATGTTTTTATTTGTTTAATTTAACTAACAAATCAAATACAGGCAACCCCTGCACTTGCATGCATTCAATATGTGCCCAACTGCGCATGCACACATTGCACCAAACCTGGAAGTTACCCCAAAAGTCACAAAAACATCGCAAAAAGGGTGGGGCGGGGTGGAACATTTTGTGTTTGCAGGCTTTTTCATGGTGTTTCAAATATACACAATTTCATTTAGAACATTGGGGGGGGGGGGGGCTGCCTGTCCTGCAACCCTAAATTACCAGCTAACAAAAACCTCAGCCTCAAAAGAGTCCTCAGAATATGTTTAAGGAGCTGCATTGCAAAAGCAGAAGCGAAGCCAAGACCTCCAGGACCTCTTGAGGGTTTCCCGACTCATGCTCACCCTCTCCAATTGCTAGAAGGAACCAGACACCATTCCTACTTATCCAAGCCTGCCAATGTGTCTGGCAGGAGAGAGACTCCTATTTAAAAAAGTAAACAAACAAGCCAATTTTTTGTGCCTTAGCAGCTTCTGTGGCCTTATTTGCAAGGGTGCATACGCAACTAGGTACCTGAATCGAAAGCGGGATCCCAGCCTGATAAAATCTGACCGGCTAGATTTACTGTTTGCAGGTGTGCGCAACCGAAAGAAGGCATGATGCTCCACTGCACATTTCCAGAGATGCTTGCACGTTTTAGCATTGTCTAGTCTGAAAACAAATGTGTGCTCTTGCTCTCGACCCTGTAAGACAAAAAATGGAAGCCTTGTAAGTTTTCGTGCAATCAGCTTACCAACCAATGTCACAGAAAGAGAGCTTGAACTGTCAATGTGCTGAATATCTCAGGGTCAACTGCTGAACTCCCGGGACTCTGGATATTGCTAGGCCGGGTTCATTACCTGATCATCATCTTCAACCACCACAAGGGTCAGCTTGCTCTTTTTGAAGTCCATTTTAGTGATTTTAGGCCTGATAACATAGAAAACAGATGATGTAAACAGTTAATTTTCAAGAGAAACAAAACATGATGTAACATATTTATATATAAATGTGGTTTTATTATTATCATGCTAATCTGAAGAGCCAGGGGGGTCAATCTCTCTGTTTTTTTGGGGGGGGAGAGATTAGTATTGAATAACAGTAAGTGTAAGTAGGAATTACTCACCAAAAAAACAAACCTATTTTGTTTGCCCCTTCAAAGATCAAGATCCCTGTTGGTGTCAACCCAAGAGCATAGTCACAACCATCTCTTCCCTACAAGCAAACAGATGATGTTATATCAAACACAAAAAAATCATCTGCGAGACGTACATTCAGAAAGTGAAACAGGTGAAAGGAGTTGCTTTTAAGCCTTAGAGGCACACTGTGACCCCCGTTCTTCCCACCCTCTGCATAAAGAAATTGCAGGGAGAAGCTCTTACCTTAACTACATGCATATCCACCCATACATTTCTAGCCATTTGGCTTTGTTCAAGTAGCACATTTCTGCCTGTGCAGGGCTCTTTCCCCTATGAAAATGAAAGGGAGAAAAACAGTTCTTAATCAGAAGTATTGCTTCTTCCCTTCCACCAATCCTTAGGGATTCAGTTTTGGGTTTATTCACACTTCCTCTGGTCCCGATGCTTTCCTTTGGGAGAAACTGCTCTTTAGCGCTCAGTCAGAGCAAATGGCAATTCTAGTTTTTTTTCCAGATTGACATTTGCTCTGATTTAGAGCTAAAGAGCAGGTTTTCCCTGGGAGAGGAGAGAAGCAAGGGGGGGGGAAGGCGGCTGCTTCTCCTCTCTTATCCAGCAGCAGCAGGGGTGGGCAGGTGCCCTTGGGGGCTTCCTCAGTCTGCCTCGTGGGCAAGCTGCTGCTAGGAGGCTAGAGTTGCGGCTCTGCACACACTGGGTGAGCCAGTTCTGGCGGAGAGCTCAATTCACTTCTTTGCTGGTCTCTCTCTCTCTCATCACATGCTAAACTGCAGATAAAATCAGGTATCTTCCCACCATACCTGAATTCTTTCCACTTCTGAAAGATTTCAAATTCCATTGCTTCAGTTTGATTAGGAGTAAATAGGAATTCTGAAACAAGTTCTGGAGTGTGTTCAGGGAGCTCACATTCGCCAAGCTCAGCTGTCAAAAGTTGAAAATTCCAAATAAGATACCGCATCAAAGTAGATTATAAACAGTACTATCTTTTCCAAGCTAAGATGTTACTAGAAAACACCTTCTCCATTAAAGTTTTCCAGCTTAAACCAATTCAGAGCAAGAGAGCAATAAGCAACAGAGAAAGTTAGCATATAGATATTCTGATCTGTGGGGAAAGGTATTATTCAGATTTGTAACACAAAATCATGGGTACTCCTGGACTTGTTATGAGTATTAAGAACATATATAAATAAACAATTTCACTTGAAAAAAGCCATTGGATTAAGCGGAACAACCTCTTGTCCTAAGGAAGAACATCCCTCGAATGCTAAGGGAGGGAGCAGGTTTGCACTCAGTCACCATGCTCCCAGCTGCTCATGTGCCCAGGAGCCATGCCACACCAGCTGTGCATTCAACCTTGCACACACGAGTTGATTTGGATCCTGCCCCCTTGTACAAAAGAGCTCTATGTACCAAATGCAAAGGTGCCAAGGGGCGCCCCTGCTGGGTGCTCTGCTGCGTGTGTCTGGGTGGCCTACTTTACACATTTTTTGAATGCAAGGATCTCTTTTTAAGAGGTGGGCAGAGAATGTAAAAGAGCAACTATGTTAAGAACATCACATTTTCCTCTTATCTGAAAGATCTCCAGAACAACTGCATTTTGAAGGCAAAGGTACTCCTGACCGTTTGGTCCAGTCGTGTCCGACTCTGGGGTTGCGGCGCTCATCTCGCTCTATAGGCCGAGGGAGCCAGTGTTTGTCCGCAGACAGCTTCCGGGTCATGTGGCCAGCATGACTAAGAAGCTTCTGGCGAACCAGAGCAGTGCACGGAAATGCTGTTTACCTTCATGCCGGAGCGGTACCTATTTATCTACTTGCACTTTGAAGTGTTTTCGAACTGCTAGGTGGGCAGGAGCAGTGACTGAGCAATAGGAGCTCACCCCGTCGCGGGGATTCAAACCGCCAACCTTCTGATTGGCAAGCCCTAGGCTCAGTGGTTTAGAGCACAGTGCCACCTGCATCCCATCAGCGCCACCCGCGTCCCTGGATTTTATGAACAGATAATTTCTTAATTTCCTTGGTAGCAATATTCATTCTTTATCCCAACAGTTATAGGCATTGTGTGTCTGTCTGTGTGTGTGTGTGTGTGTGTGTGTGTGTGTGTGTATTCTCCTCTCTTGTTTCCACTAAGCCAATTCAGATTATTTCAAATGAACAAATTTAAGTATTACAACAAAGCCATTTACTATTTCTGTGAAAGCATTGTTTCATAGAAACATGGTTAGCGATTTGGGACAGGAACTGAAGCCATACATACAGGTACATACATACATACATACATACATACATACATACATACATACATGAGTTTTAGCTGTCAGTCCCCGTCAGCAATTAACGTGTAACTATGGGAGAGTTTTCACAGGCCACAGAAGGGTTTCCATCAGACTTTCTGACAGGCAAAGGCTACTGGGAAAGAGAAAGACTGCCTTCTCTAGGAAGACAAGAACTATGGAGCCTATTACTCCCCCCCCCCTTTAAGTTTAGTTCAAGTAAAGTTCAACAGGCAGTATGTAGGTCTACTCTGTCTGCAGCAGTTCCAGGCACCACCATAGCTTTGACACATGGCCTTTGGCGGCCATATGTGAATGAGCAACCAACACTTCAATCAGACTTCGGTTGGTAAGGGACATACCTTGGAGACATAAAGCAGAGAGTTCTACAGCTGTTTCATAAGGGCATTTCAATCTGTAAAGAAAGGTATGAATATTTCAGTAAACAACAATAATTCCCCCCAAATAAGCCCTCCCTCCCCTCCATCAATTATGAAGGGTTAGCGTAACCCCTTCCTTCAATTAAACTCAGCATTATTATTTATTAATTAAAATATTTCATATTATTTCTCTTAAATGATATTCAAGGTGGCCAACTGCAAACAATTTGATACACAATCCAATTACAGTAGTTACAAGTGTAACCATTTAAAAAAACCTTTTATGAGTTCTCCTGCAATGTTAAAACTCCACATCCATGAACTCCATATCCATGGAGTATGGAAATGCTTAAATAATTTTTGGCTGGCCTTGGCTGTGGCTGCCAGAGCATGCAAGACCCCTGCCCCTTCCACTACCTTGTGAGGCCTAGTTTCTGCTGAGATGCTAACTCTATGCTTGGTGCACACAGAAAACTAGCATTCGAGGGGGAAAGGTTTTGCCCTTGCCGTCTCCCTATGCTAATTTTCTATGTGCAGGAAACTGTTCTATGTAGAGAATCATTTGGCCATCTGAGCTCCCACTGACAGGATGAAGGAGTGCAACTCAGAGACGGATTTAGCACCCTTGTAGAGCCAAGCTTGGTTAAACAGCAGGTACATGCCTTGCCAGATCAGAAGTGAGGGTGACCTGCCAAGCCCACTTAATGGTCCCTGATTCATGTTTCCCTTCTATGGAAAGGGGGTTGGAAACAGAGCAAAATCCTATTGCACCAGTTATTCAGACCTCCCCCCCCACACCAAATAATTACATGCATAATAGTGTAACCACTGCCAAACCTAATCTTAGCATGCAAGAGCTTTTCATGCCCTTTCAAACGACAGGTGAAATACTTACTATTAGCTGCTAATATAACATGTTACTTTATTTCCATGAGGAAGAAGGAAGTCCCTCAAAGGATTTTACACACTCCATGTAACAATTAACCAATCAAAAAGGGTCCCTTTCTGTGCTCTCTAGTCACAGGTCCAAGATTTCCACTGGCCAAAGCTGCATTTTGCCAATGATCAGAGCAAATGGCAGAAAAACCCAATTACCATTTGCTCCAATTAAGGGGTAAAATGTGGGTTTTCCTGGTGAAAGCGCTGGGACCAAAAAAAAACACCCAAACCACTCGGACATGGACCTGGAAAGCCTGGCCCTGTGCCTAGAAACGTGGAGCAAAGGAAAGTATAAATGAGCTCTTACAAGGGAGAAAGGTGCATTGCAATCCTAAACATACTTACCTATGAGTAATTCCCACTGAATTCAGCAGGACTTGCTTCTGAATAGACTTGGTTAGGATTGCATGCTGTGTATCTGACTGGGCAGAATGGGAATGCAGTCATACCTCTGGCTGCGAACGGGATCCGTTCTGGAGCCCCGTTCGCAACATGAGCAGCGCGCAACCTGAAGTGCCGCGTCTGCGCATGTGCAAAGCTTCTGTGCATGCACGAACCGCTGAACCAGAAGTAACCCCTTCCAGTACTTCTGGGTTCGGCGCATTCATAACCCATGACGAACGCAACACACAGCGTTCGTATCTAGAGGTATGACTGTAAATACACTCAGGATTGCTCTGCAAAACTCTCCACTTTTATCAGATACAGGTGGAAACCAGTTAAACTTCCACTGGCTTTTTTTTTTTTAAGGTATCACTTCCTTTTCAAAATATATTTTAGAGCAGAGAGTTGGAGTTAGAAAAGGCATGTGAACAGGCTCCATTTGGGATGACATCTGCTATTCATGTTGATTGTAACACAGAGGGACCAGGTTTCACTTGCACTATCCAAACTGCTTTCTCCTCCGTTGAACTGGTCTGTCAACTCAGATCTTCATCTGAGGCTCTTGCCAAGCTGCTGCCTCCTTCAAACAGTTGGTAGGGGCATGGCTTCCAGAAAGCATGCCTTTCCTCAGGCAATGTCAAGGTTCAGGGAATCTAGTCCCTTCCCCGGTGGCAGCCAAAAAGCAGATAAACACGAAGAGTCCTTACCACGTGATTTATTCAGTATTCACAGAAAGAGAGAAAGGAATGTAGTCCTTATTCTATAATGGCATTGCTCCGAGTAAAGCCCAACGCCCCTCTGTCCCTCTTATCCTTTGTCATTCCTGTGCCGGCTAATCTGAGCTTTCTGCCTTTGAGCTTTCTGTCTACTACCCTCAGTGCATGCCTTGTCCTGGGAGAGGGAGGCTCAGGAATGCTCTCCAAAGACACGGAGTCTGTCAGCTATCTCTGCCCCAGTGTTTCTTCTTTCTGTTGTTCCTCTCCCATTATTTCCCAGCATTTCCCCTCTGCCGTCTCTGAGCTGTGTCCTTCTACAACCACAGTTCTAAATCTATACTGTCCTGTTCTCAAGAGGGTTCAGGAGGAGGGGGGTGGCCCCCCTCAATCTAGCCCCTGACAGGCAATAGCACTTCCCCTAAGCACACCACCAGCACCTTTTAGATGCCAGAATGATTCGTCCTATTTGCTTAAGCATATAATAGCAGTCAATATTTACTGGCCATGACTGCTCTTTCTTTCTTTCTTCTCTTCTTTCTTTCTTCTTCTTTTTTGTATTTTGTTATGGTTTTTAAAATTTATCTTAGTTATTGTTTGCATTTTATATTTTATTAACTGTGTTTGCAAGCTGCCTTGAGGGCTTTTTTAGTGGAAAGATGGAAGTAAAAACACATTTCTATTATTATTAGCCTTCATGATATAGCCTTTTGTTGTTGTTCAGTCGTGTCCGACTCTTCGTGACCCCATGGACCAGAGCACGCCAGGCACGCTTGTCTTCCAACTGCCTCCCGCAGTTTGGTCAGACTCATATTAGTAGCTTCGAGGACACTGTCCGACCATCTGGTCCTCTGTCACCCCCTTCTCCATGTGCTCTCAGTCTTTCCCAACATCAGGGTCTTTTCCAGGGAGTCTTCTCTTCTCATGAGGTGGCCAAAGTATTGGAGCCTCAGCTTCAGGATCAGTCCTTCCAGTGAGCACTCAGGGCTGATTTCCTTCAGAATGGATAGGTTTGATCTTCTTCCCTTCCATGGGACTCTCAAGAGTCTCCTCCAGCACCATAATTCAAAAGCATCAATTCTTCAGCCTTCTTTATGGTCCACCTCTCACTTCCATACATCACTTCCAGTAAAGATATAGTCTTTACTGTTGAATAAAGCTCTCTCATCCAAGCATCCTTCTAGACCCAGACAGATACACAGACTCTGAACAAGAGGCTGATCCAGAAAGCCATGGTGGCCTTGGGATGGACAAGCAATGTTCTGGTGGAAGTGCATCAGTGGAAACAGCACCAAGGAGAAAGAAGATGGAACTCAGCAAAGAGGACTTGTTTGCAGCATTAGATACAGCCTTTCCCTTGTGAAAGATGAAGCCACTAGTGTTACATCTGCTCAACAACCAAAGATTTCCCCTCCTTCCACTCTTACTTCAAAGCTATTTTTGTCTTTGTATCAGAAAGGCACCCGGCCAATTTGGCTGCCAATAAATAGTGCTGCAGACATTTCTGAGATCATAGTCTTTCAACGAGAGGCTCTTGTCCAGGTTTGTTAATTGCCATACTTTTAAATGTTGTGAGGATCCTATGCCCTTTTGAAATGTGGTTTTTGGGGGTGGAGATATTGGGTTGTTGTTGTTGTTGTTGTTTTGATTATGTATTTTTGTGGTTATATATTTTGATTTTATTCAGTGAATCGCCCTGAGACAGGGCAGTATATAAATTCAATTAATATAATAACAATAACCCCCAATATAAAGGTAAAAAAGGTAAAGGACCCCTGGGTGGTTATGTCCAGTCAAAGGTGACTATGGGCTTGCGGCTGCTCATCTCACTTTCTGGCCGAGGGAACCGGCATTTGTCCACAGACAGCTTTCCAGATCATGTGACCAGGCAGCACTAAACTGCTTCTGGTGCAATGGGGCACCATGACGGAAACCAGATCACACAGAAACACTGTTTACCTCCTCGCCAAAGTGGTACCTATTTATCTACTTGCACTGGCGTGCTTTCGAACTGCTAGGTTGGCAGGAGCTGGGACAGAGCAACGGGAGCTCACCCTGTAATGCAGATTCGAACTGCCAACCTTCCGATCAGCAAGCCCAAGAGGCTCAGTGGTTTAGACCACAGCGCCACCTGCTCCCCAATATGCAGAGCAGTGATGTGCAAACCATCCTTCATCTTAGCTTAGATTAGTGCCATCTGAGTGTGGGAAGTTACTTAATATGGACACATGCAGACACACAAAAAGAAGAAGATGGAACACTTTTGTCTTCCGTTCCCATCACCCCAGGTCATCCCATATTGCTGGTTGAGAATGACAGAGGACCAAGAGCAGGCTCCTCACTCTTGTCAAGTGACTTGAAGTGTTTTTGCATAGGTGGGCTCACTCATGGCTCCCAGATGTTGCTGGTCTCACTCATCCCGTCTGCATGGACGTCAGGGGTGATGGGAATGGAGTGCAGCAACATCTGGAGGAACAAAGATTAGCCACCCTTATTTATTACTTAATGAAATGTTATGTCAGGTGATGATAGTGCTTTGAGTGATTAAGAATGAGTTCTCCTCTCTTATTAGGTTTACGTTTTCAATTGATACACTTCACTTTGAGCATCTCCTCCTGAAAAATGGGACTCAGGTTCAGAAATACAAAAAGAAAAATAGGAACGTACTTTCCGAAAGAACATCTTGCCGTAGTTGTAATACAAACAGGTACCTAGCAAATACACAAGAAAAAGAAAAAAGATCAATCATGTTTTCCCAAGAATTCCCCATCCTGTAAAACAATAAAAGCCTTTTGGATCACAACTTTTTTAAAAGGTCCTAGCAACAGTTCTCATACCCACACCAAAAGGCACTTCAAATAAAAACCAAATGTATTATTCAGAGTCGTGTGTGAACCGCCTGCATTCCATGACTTCTGGAAGATTCGTATGTTCTTGGAAAGAAGAACTTATTCCACTCGTGGAAGTTTCTTACTGACCTTGTTATGTAACAATTAGTTATATAAACTTTTGGGCCAGAATAAGCACCCCTTTCCTATTACTCCAGTAGATGTTGAGGAGATTCAGCAGCCTCCAGTATCCCCAAAGCTGTGAAGTCCAACTGTAGAACCCCAGTTCACCATAACAGCACACAATTTATTTTATCATTTTACTACTGAAATGCCAACCACTGTGACAGGTTATCTGCATGCAGAGAAAGTGACTCTGTACTGTGTTTCAAGGGCCCAGGCCTTTCAGGTGTGTCCCAGATAGCAGTCTGTTTACTTTGCTCCACAGAATTCAATGGCAGTCATTGGTGACAGAGCCCACTCTTATTGGCACAGCTCAAGGATGGAGAATCTGTGGCCGTCGAGATATCATGGGTCTCCAACTCCCACCAGTCCCAGCCAGCATAGTCAGTGGTTAAGGATGGTAGAAGTTGGAGTCTTAACATCATCTGGAGGTTCTTCGCCTCTCACTCCTCTGCTTTTTTTGTGTGCTACAGTGTGACAGAACGTTAGGAACTTGCATAAACCTAAAGCTAAATGCTCATCAAATTTGACAAGTTTAGGAACACAGCACTGCAGCTCTTTCCACATACCCACTCTGCCCTACTCATCCAACAATGAAGTTACTGGTTGGTTAAAGAAGTAAGGAAAGGCCTGGTGTGCCAAATCTGGCCCTCCCTTCTCTTTCAGAAACCGAACATAGCCAGGCTCTGAGGAAGAAGTAAGAAATATTTACCCACACTCCTGAAAAAGAAGGTGTACATCAGGCAAAGGTGGGGAAAGAGGAGATTCTGTCCAACCATCTGCTGCACTGCCTGCTCACTTGCTGGGTCTCTGGGCGAGTGAATAGGGAGGGTTGGGTTTCTGTTTGGGCCAGTTAGACTCTAGCTAGCTAGGTCCTCAGAGAAGAAAGAATGAACAACCAAGCCATGCCAGCTGCTGCTACCCTTTCACTGGAGATGAGCCAGGGGCTTCACATTCCAGGTGAATCAAGAGGACAACTCTCAAACCCTGACAGCTTTTGCAGGAGTAGGGGATGCTGGGTAAGGCAAGAGGTATCCAAGTTTTCTTATAAGGAACCAGAACCTAGGAGACATCTCAGTGTACTAAATGGGGAGCTAGTGAGGGAAAAGTCAAGCACATTGAAACTAGGTAGGGAGAATGCTACTGTATCACCTTTTCCAACATGACCTGACCTGAAAATGCCACTCCTAGATGCCTCTCTCATGGTTTGGACTCCAGACCAGGGTGGGGTGGATTACCTGTCTTTGGAGAAGACAGACAGAAAACCCATCAGTCAGGTTATTTTTCTCTCTCAGGCAGATGAGAGCGAGTGAATGATTGTACTAAACTAAGCACCATCCCTTTAAAGAGGGAAACAAGACCCTTCCTATCTGGCAAGTGTGATCCTTGCTCTCTGTCGTGAGGGACCAGCACCATCCCATCCAAACCAACCTCTGGCCTCCAGTTTCAGAATTACAGAATGCAGGAAGGACAAGACAGCATCTTGTGTGTTTTCCAGAGACTACGTAGGACAGAATAAATCAAAATCTTATAAGAAACTGGATACCAGACTCTCTTGATACAGATGGTGACCCAGCATCCTTTAGCCATGTGAAAGATAAGGAGATCTGAGAGCTGCCCTCCTTAGCTGTTGGCAGTGGCTAGTTATTCCCAGTGTCTACGTTTAATGAACATAGAGTCTAGCGTCACAGATAAACTAGGGAGAAAGAAGGTATTACAGTGAAGCTTAACCATAGTTAAGATGAAAAAGTCCTTGATATTCTGAAGATACAGTCACTTAAGCAAAGATTTTTTTAACCATTGCTAAATTCTGTCAATTTTCCATGAACGTGGTCCCTACAGACACCAAACTCAATAAGAATGCAAAAAATCCCATACTTGGTGACAGCCCGTTTAACACACATTTAGGCAAAAGCTGCACATAACTCTATTAAAAAGAACATTGTTAATAACAGGGTGGATTTGATTTGATTTGATTTAAATCAAATCAAATCAATTTAAATCACTAGTCAGTAAGACTTGATTTAAATCTCCCCCCCCCCCCACGAACAACTCATTCTTGCTGGTATAATCTTAATATTTACAACCACAGGAAGGTTTCATTTTTTGGAATAATAAATTTTCAAAGTAGTTTTTACAGTTATATCAAACATTACTGATTGGTTATACTACTGGAAATACATAGGCAGATAATTATGAAATTATTGTGAGGTTTCATAAGTTAACTGTTTATATTTGGACAATTTTTCTCCTGTACTTTATTGGAAGGAGAAAAATAACCATTTCCTTAATAACTATTTAAACAATTTATTTAACTGAAACAATATTTTTTAGAATATGTATCCATGTTTCTTAACTGATGTGGTTAGAGACTTTATTGTTTGGACAATGTCAGGCGAGCCCTGGGAAGAAGGGCCTGGAACCAGTGAACTCTTATTAGTTAACCTGCAAGCACTTCAAGGTCTTGCCAAGGACTTACAGATCCCAGTTACTATTTCTACCACTAACCTTTTGGATTTGCTTCTACATTCAGGTGCCTATTCTGTACAGTTAAGTGTCAGTGCAGTTGTTGGAACCCAGTGGGATTGGGAAGAGGTTGCCAGCCCTGAAGAACCTTCAGAACTTGCCTCAAGTCTGAGTTGCACAGATATGCAACTGACCTGCACAATTATTCCACAAAGATCCCAAGACTTGTGGAGTACTCAGCTTACAAGGTTCACTTTGATATTCACTGCTTCACACTTAGCTACTCGTGCGGATCTATTTCACTCCAAACATTCTGTTCACTGAACCTCTTGGAACTTAGCCTTTAAGAGGTAAGGGGTTGGTTCTGTGTATATAAATTTGCAAAGGAACAATGGGATTAAGGTTTTCTCCTTTACTCTGTATGTTTATTTTATAGCATTTTTCCTGTGAAAAAAGGCATGTTATCTCTGCAGACACAAATTCACACTTTTGAGGACTGCAAAAACAAGCCTCTGTGATAATATCTTCTCATTAGAAAAAACTGCCCCAAATAATCTTATGGAAACCTCTGGAAGAGCATGACATTGTGAATGATTAATGGAATTCATTTACCAAAAAAATTAAACATTGCATTTAAAGCCTCATGCTACATAATTAGAAACAAATCCTTATTTCCTGATGAACAGCCTTTGGACTATAATGTAACTGAAATGGAAAACTATCTTTAGAAAGATTTCCCCCCCCAAAAAGCATTTTATTTTTTTAAAAAATCTGATTTAAATTTTTTTTAATTTAAAAAAAAATCATTGATTTTTATCCACCCTGTAAAGCCACTGTAAAGCCCCCCAATTTATCTTCAACTCTATGCTCCTTTCCAGATGTTTGGGTTGCAACTCAAAATCACTTCCTACCTTGTGAATTCCTCATGGAGGTTGTTTGGCTCCGATGAATAGTATTTGATTCGAAAGTGCAACGTATATGGTGGCCCAACTATATGAAGAAATGTTTTTAAATGTTAAAAGCCAGAAGCCGTGCAGTAACTAATACAATACTTCTTCTATTCTAATGAACGAGGGAGTTTTGTGAAAGTGCTGGAGCCTTTGGCGTGAGCAGGGCTGATGTCACAAAGGCTGAGCAGTGATGCTGTCACAGGCAGACTAAGCAGGAGAGGGGAGTCACAGCCAGCACTGCTGAAGGAAAAGAGCAGAGGTGGCCATGGACAGAGAAACAGGAGCCGGAGAGCTGAGCTAGATGCAATTGTGGCAGCTGCGCTTGTTTCATCACAGATTTGCTGGGGGGGGAGCAAAAAATCTGCCTTAGTAGCATTTGGAAGCAGCCCCTCCGATTCAGATCCACTCTGCCACTCCACTCACTAGTCATCCAAATCTGACCCATTAAATCTGAAGCTCCCTCTCTCTCCCCTCCTTGACTGTAAATCAAGCCTGCCAAATTTCAGGGGGATCCATTCAGTGGGGGTTTGTGCAGGAAACCTTTTATTTTAAAAGGAGAATTAAAACTGTAGGTATGGTGAAATTTCAGACGGCAGCACAGCCCTTCGGCATAAGTGGACTCCGTGCTGTACAGGAAGTAAGTTGGGCTGCTACTATTACATCTTGTTTTATCTTAAGAAAAGTATAGGTGGAGTGGAGGAGGCGACAGCTTGAAGCAGAAAGATGGAGGGGTGCTTAAGGAAAGGGCAACACTGACAGAATGGGCAGAGAAAGCAGGAAGTGAACAATGGCGGACAGATGGGACCGTAGGTGGTAAGAGCTAAAGAAGAAGAAATACAGATCATGAACATCACTGGTTGAAATATGCTTCAACTGGGAGACTTAGGTAGGTGCTCTATCGTAAATGCCTTTACTGAAAATTTGTGTGTGGTAAAGTGCTCTAAGAAGCAGTGTAATTTTTTTTATTTAAGGGGCTCATCTCAGTGCCCATTTACATTGCATATAAATTACACTTCCGGTGTATATTCACTCCACATCCACATCCAACTATCAACAGAGCACAGAAACACAGGACATTTCAAATACTCAGTAAATACGGAGTAAGAGAGCAGAGGTGCAGTTCACTACAGAACTGCCAGTCCATTGCTAGTCCAGGATTAGCCTGATTCAACCAGGGACCTCTCACACTCAGGATCTAAGTGCTCGGATCAGCGAAGCCAATCAGAAGTTTGCATTCTTGCTTATCAGAAAGCAGTCTGAAAGCCCTTATCAAACTTAATCAAGAGCTCTTGGTGGACTTCAATCAGGCCAACGGTGATCAAGTTCATACCTGCTTAGTTTCATCAGCTCTGGATTGTGGTCCCAGATGGGGAACTACCAAATAGCATATCATTAATCTGATCAAGAGAAAACTACTGAAAGAGGCAGTATCAGGAGGGGGGAAAGTGGTTAGGGATCTTACACAAACACATTTCAACTAGTGAGCAACATGGCAAATAGTGGGCAACGTGAATATGTAATTTGAAAAATATGAAATATTCAGCAACGACCCAACTCAAGATTTAGATTCACCATACTTACTTTTGATTTGCTTCTTAATGGGTTTTGAATGGTCTAGCCAGTGCTAGGAAAAGAAATCGTTGTTGTTTTTTTAAAAAAAGGAAGAACTCTGTTTGTTTTTAATAGTTCAGAAAGAAACATACAAAGAATACCATGTTCAATAAGCCCTTGCACCATTTCCATGTGCTGCTTCCACACCAAGCATTTGGAGTGGAATAACTGCACTTTTTAAATGTGGCATGTACAGAACACCATGGAATAATACCATCCTTCATATCCCCTGCATTTCTGACTTTTTACACCACAGAAAAATCTAATAACATCCAGAACAACAGCACCATCTCCACGGTCCTGTTTTTCTTGAGAGATGTGGTAATGTCTTGGGTAATGTCTGGAGCTGGCTTGGGTAATGTCTGGAGCTGAACCTTATACGCCACAACTGTTAAGGGATGGAGGAGGCTCAATTTCCTCTTTTAAAAAGAAAAATAACCTTACGACACATGCGGGTATGATAAGTGAGAGGTACTGAACTGACTCAGTGGTGTCCAAACTTTTATCAAAGAGGGCCAGATTTGATGAAGTGAAGGGCCGTGAGGGCCGACCGAAGGACCTTTTTTTAAGGATTGATGTTGTCAAGGTTTTTGAGGATTTTACCCCAGGAAATAAATTGCCACAGGGGCCAGATTAAACCGACCAGCGGGCTGGATTACGTCCCCGAAACGGACTTTGGACATGCCTGGCTTAGAGCATGGGTGAGGAAAAGGGTTTACAGGTTTCTCAGTACAACTACTGATCACCCCCATTTCCCACTCTAAACCAGGGTGGGGAAGCCTGTGGCCCTCTCCATGTTGTTGGACTGAAGCTTCCACAAACCCTGGCCATTGGCTACGTTGGCTGGGACTTATGTGAGCTGCAGCCCAACTACACACCCCAGCTTAGAACTGGAAGTGGGGGTGATCAGAAGTTGTATTGAGAAACATGTAAAGCCTTCCCCTCAAAAACAGGAGAATTGAAAGGGAAATCTACCTTGGGAAAGCTTCAAAAATAGGGAGTCCTTTCACAGTTTGCATACTTGGTTGCAGCCAAGAGCCACTATGGGGCTGAGTGCCTGCCCCAACTTCCCTCACCTATACTAGCCCAATCCCCGGTGCCTCCCCAGCCTCTGGACCAAGCAGAGTGAGGTTGCCTGGTGGATAAAAGCTCCATCCACATTAGATAGGAAGAGACCAAATGTTTTTGGTTTGGTTTGTTTGTTTTTTAATCCCCATTCTCATTGTGCAATGAGCTCCTCTTCAAATCTCAATAGATAAATCTCACCCAAAAAGGGGAAATAAATATACCGGTAAATACTGTAATATAAATGAAATGAAATATAGGTGTGTTTGCATTTATTTATTTTAAAAACTGAACACACAGAACACAGCACTAAAATAGCATGACAACAGGGAGGAGGAAACAGCCTCAGGAAACAATGAATTGAAGTAGCCACTTCAAATGGGGGGGGGGGGGGTTTCACTTTTAACACAAACTGCTCCTTTGAGAGATGGGAGGTGCTTTGCAAGATCTCCTTTAAGATAATGCATACAATTCACCCAGGGAGGGAGGAGCACAACTATTTGCTGTTAATCATTCAGAGAACACTGTCACTTCAGTTACCAAAAAAGAAGCCATGGATAATTCAGGCAACTTCTGGCTTTGGCAAATCTCTATTGTGCCATCTCTGCTAGATGATACAAATTGAATCCCAAGTGTTTTGATTTCTTCCTCTGTAGAGTTGAAGCCTGATAATTAAAAATGTTATTGCAACTCGAGGAAACGACTTCTCTATTCAGAAAGAAGCTAGTACGGTATTTTGGAAGTGACAGTTTCAGATATTCTCAGATTACCCTCTAAGCACCAAGTCTTCTAAACTGCCAGGACAATTTCCATTTGATACCAAGGGCAATTCAGTTTGCTGAAGAAACAGAGCTATTCTGTACTCAAAGCTAGTTTGTGTGGGTGCAATTTCTCAGCCTTGAAGCCACAATGACCCCAAAAGAGACATGCTAGGGAAGCTTTAGGGTCTGCCAAAGCCATTACACTGTGGACGGATTTCAGTTCACCCTCATATTTTGCCACGCCTTTCCTTGACACAAAAGTTGTTCAACGTGCAGGAAGTTTATGACACAAACAAGTCTTCCAAGCATGTGTGCTAAAAGCACTACTCGAAATGGTTCTGTCATGAAGAGAGCTGTACTTTGTTTATCTACTGAAGATGTAGATTTGCCCCAAGTCACATATGACTTCCTGGCAGATCTTGAAAGTGACAGATTCAAGCTGATTTTGAAATGCCTCCAGTTGTGAGTGAAAAACCATCCCACGTAACATAGCTCAGATTAGCCCTCAACCTCATTTCTATACCTTTTCCTTTGTAACTTGTCTACCAAAACTCTCTGTAACCTGATAGGCAGATGAAAGGGGAGCACACATTGGTGGAAAGATCCCCGTAAACCACCACACCATCACCATGCAGTTAATAAGAAGGCTTCTTTGCAAGGAGCAAAAAGGGAGAAAAAGAGTGAGCCTCAGAGCACGGATCGGTCTCGCATATCTGCAGGAAAACAAGCAAGCTCTGCTCAGGTGGGGAGGTGCTAGCAGTATTCATCACTTCCCCCACTAGGTGGAGGGTCCTGGAGAGCAGATTTGTAATGACATACCGGTACTTTCTTCCTGATTTGAATCCCTACTCTTGGGCTTCATTCTTGTACTACTGTATTTTCTGGCGTATAAGACTACTTTTTAATCCAGGAAAATCTTCTCAAAAGTCAGGGGTCGTCTTATACGCCGGGTGGAGAATCTGTAGTCGAGTACATCTCAAACTCTATATTTTAACTGGAAAAGTTGCGGGGGGGGGGGTCGTCTTATACGCCCAGTCACCTTATACGCTGGAAAATACGGTACTTATTTGACTTCTTACATCCCACTGGAGGAAATATGCAAAACACAGCTACACAGCTAATAAAGAATACATTTCTATAGCATCCCATACCCTCTCTCAGTAGAATGCAGCCAGGATGTAAAAATGCTTCTCATACCTCTAAATGCAAGATGTATCTTATTGGCACAAGAGCCAGACCCAAGGATCAAAGACACACTAGCTTCCACAGAGCAATTCTGAAACTTGTGCCAGTTTTCTGACCTAGTCGAGAAACAATGGTCTACCTGGCACACAACATTATATAAACAAGCTCTTCCTTATCAGAGCTTTTAGTATATGCTTCTAGACACCATAATTACCATAAAATAAAGGCCATTTACATACCAAAATCTGGGATGTGTCCATGAACTGAAGGCCAAAGTAATCCGTTTCCACAAGATCCAAATGGTACACAATCTGGTCGAATAAATCCTGCCCTTTTGCATGTTTCTACAAGAAAGGATTATGTAAAAAGGAGGAAATATAGTTACATGCATGTTTCATACAAACAATATTTATTTACACATCTGACAACTTCAACATAATTTTGTATTTTCAGCTAACAGAAAGGTAGTGAAGAAAAAGTGCCACAGCATTAACAAACTCAAGCTAATACAGAAAATTAAAGCCACTGAAGCAGCAACAGCCTGTTCAAATAGACAGTAAAAGCAAACTGCTCTGAGTTAAAAGATGCTTTCAGTAGCAGTTCTTAAATGCCGGGGGGGGGGAAGGTCTGGACTTGAAGTAGGCATTCCAAAGGCCAGGAGCCACCAAAGGGAAAGGCATCCTCTCTGGTCGCTCCTCGCTATATTTCAGAAGGCAAGGGCACCTCGCAAAAAGTGCCAGACGGTACTTTCAGGAAGTGGACAGATCAAGAGAGCAGGAGATAGTCCAATAAATATTTGGGTCCTAAGCCATGAACGTTAAGACCAACACAGGCAAAGTAAGATTTCTTTGTCCAGTCCCTGTTTGTGTTCTGGGCTAATTGCAATTTCTGGGCTCTCTTCAAAGGCAGCCCCACATAAAGTGCATTGCAGTAATCCAGACTGAAGGTTACTGGCCCTCCTGATAGGAGTGGAAAATCACAGAAAAATGGTGTCTCCAGTCCCCAGCCCAAGAACTTATCCAGAAGAATACCATGGTCAAGGGTATAAATAAAAGCTACTGAGGGATCCAGTATAATGAACCATCCGTCTTCCTCCTGGTGCAGATCATCCACCAGAGCAATTGAAGTGGTTTCAATATGCATCTCCATCACAAGTTAACTCAGGCTCTGCCACTTACTTGAATGAAACCACTTTCCGGCCTGTCCCTGAAACCATGTTTTTTTAAACATTCAAAATAAATGTTACAGTGCATTAGATCCTCTTACTGAATTGGAATTTCTCCCCAGAAAGCAGTAAGTGAACAGGTCAAAACTCTCCAGGAAGGGATGTTAGAAAACCAGCATATCAAGAGCATGCTTTGTTGACATCTGGTTTCCTACATTGTGATTTTAATTTTATTTTAAAAATGAAGGAATATTCAAATGTGTTCTCTGTGTTCTAAAGCAATACAGTCCACATTCTCTCTCTCTCTCTCTTGCACGCTCACACATACACTCATACAAAAGCCAGGGCATCTGAACAGGGTGGCATAAATGGAAATTATGAAAAAGAATATGAAGCACACATTTTTAAGGTTAACGAAAGGACCAATTGTCAGCTAAAACACTATGTTTCAAGCTAGTCCCTATAAGCAGGTCAGCTATCAAAGAACACCAAGTTCAAAGAAAAAAAATCCTCACCAGCCTTTGAGATAGCGCATTTCCAGGAACAAAGGGAGAGGTTCTCAATTTTCATTAAAACTCTAACGATATATAATTAGTAGTACTGACAAAATTAAGCCTTATTAGCCTGAGAAAAAAATCATTGCAAACCTGCGATACAACCTATCAATAGCAGGACATAATGAAAGAACTCTGTAAAATCACACTACCACAAGCCTTAAAACTGTGGCAGTGTAAATGCAGCCTGATGCAAGACAGATGTTTACTATGAGGCCTAGCACCGCAACTTCATATTTTTATCAGTATGAACAGCCCAGCATATATGTGTGCTCTGAATGTTCAATGCATTTCAAGCTTGTTTTTAAAATCAAAATACTTTATTATTATCACCATCAAAATTAATATACTGTACTGCCCTTCAGTCCACAAGATAAAACTATAGGATAAATGCACAAAATAGTTAAAACAGAAATGAAACAATAACACCCCTTCCCACAAATACATTTAAAACTTTGTAGAATACTGACCAGCCAAAGGCCTGGTTGAACAGGAACGTTTTTGCCTGGCACCTAAAAAGGTATGATGAAGGCGCCAGACGAACCTCCCTGGGGAGAGCATTTCACAAATGGGGAGTGCCAACCCCCCCCCGACCTCACATGGAGGAGGCACATGAAGAAAGGTCTCCGATTATGATCTCAGGGTCCAGGTCTGTTCCATATGGAGAGAGGCGGTCCTTGGGGCATTGTCATCCTGAGCTATTTAAGGCTTTATAGGCCAAAACTAGCACTTTGCATTGGGTCCAGAAACTAATTGGCAATGAGTGCAGTTGGGCCAGGATCAGTGTAACATGCTCAAACCGCCTTGCCCCAGTGAACAACCTGGCCAACAAATTCTGCACCAGCTGACGTTTCTAAACTGTCTTCAGAGGCAGTCCCACTACAACACATTGCGGTAATCCAACCTGGAGGTTACCAGAGCACAGGTCACAGATGGGGAAGCTGGCACAAACAAGAACTTCCTACCAAATGTGGAAAAGAAACTATCACCCCCTCCCACACCACTGCTGCAAAGGGTAGGAAGCTCTTGTTTTGATTTAAATCAGATTTCTTTTATTTAAATCATTTTTTTTATTTAAATTGGATTTTTTAAAAATAAAATGCTTTTGGAGCAAAAATCTTTCTAAAGATAGTTTTCTATTTAAGTTACATTACAGTCAAAAGGCTATTCATCAGGAAATAGCCTACAATTTTAATCCACTTTTTTAAATAAAAGGTTTCCTGCAGAAACCCCCACTGAATGGACCCGCCTGAAATTTGGCAGGCTTGATTTATAGTCAAGGAGGGTAGAGAGGGAGCTTCAGATTTAATGGGTCAGATTTGGATGACTAGTGAGTGGAATGGCAGGGTGGATCTGAATCGGAGGGGCTGCTCCCAAATGCTACTAAGGCAGATTTTTTGCTCCCCCCCCCCAGCAAATCTGTGATGAAAGAAGCGCAGCTGCCACAATTGCATCTAGCTCAGCTCTCCGGCTCCTGTTTCTCTGTCCATGGCCACCTCTGCTCTTTCCTTCAGCAGTGCTGGCTGTGGCTCCCCTCTCCTGCTTAGTCTGCCTGTGACAGCATCACTGCTCAGCCTTTGTGACATCAGCCCTGCTCACACCAAAGGCTCCAGCACTTTCACAAAACTCCCTCGTTCATTAGAATAGAAGAAGTATTGTATTAGTTACTGCACGGCTTCTGGCTTTTAACATTTAAAAACATTTCTTCATATAGTTGGGCCACCATATACGTTGCACTTTCGAATCAAATACTATTCATCGGAGCCAAACAACCTCCATGAGGAATTCACAAGGTAGGAAGTGATTTTGAGTTGCAACCCAAACATCTGGAAAGGAGGGTAGATTTGAAAAAAAATTGGGGTCTTTATTAACCAGGGTGGATAAAAATCAATGATTTTTTTAAATTAAAAAAAAAGATTTTTTAAAAAACCTTTTTTTAAAAAAATCAGATTGTTTTTTAAATAAAATGCTTTTGGGGGGGAAATCTTTCTAAAGATAGTTTTCTATTTAAGTTAAATTATAGTCCAAAGGCTATTCATCAGGAAATAAGTATTTGTTTTTAATTATGCAATTAAATTTAATGAGGGTGAAAGAGGAGAGCGCAAAATACGGTCTGAAGCTCAACATCAAAAAAACTAAGATCATGGCCACTGGTCCCATCACCTCCTGGCAAATAGAAGGGGAAGAAATGGAGGCAGTGAGAGATTTTACTTTCTTGGGCTCCATGATCACTGCAGATCGTGACAGCAGTCACAAAATTAAAAGACGCCTGCTGCTTGGAAGGAAAGCAATAACAAACCTAGACAGCATCTTAAAAAGCAGAGACATCACCTTGCCAACAAAGTTCCGTATAGTTAAAGCTATGGTTTCCTAGTAGTAATGTATGGAAGTGAGAGCTGGACCATAAAGAAGACTGATTGCCGAAGAATTAATGCTTTTGAATTATGGTGCTGGAGAAGACTCATGAGAGTCCCATAGACTGCAAAAGATCAAACTTATCCATCCTTAAAGAAATCAGCCCTGAGTGCTCACTGGAAGGGCAGATCCTGAAGTTGAGGCTCCAGTACTTTGGCCACCTCATGAGAAGAGAAGACTCCCTAGAAAAGACCCTGATGTTGGAAAAGATGGAGGGCACAAGGAGAAGGGGACGACAGAGGATGAGATGGTTGGACAGTGTTCTCGAAGCAACTGGCATGAGTTTGGCCAACCTGCGGGAGGCAGTGGAGGACAGGGGTGCCTGGCGGGCTCTGGTCCATGGGGTCACGAGAGTCAGACACAACTGAACAACAACAAACAACTACAACATGCAACATGAGCCTTTATATGCAGTGTTTTGGTAAATGAATCCCATTCATCCATTCACAAGAGGTTTCCGTGAGATTATTTGGGGCAGTTTTTCTAATGAGAAGATATTATCAAATTTATATACACAGAACCAACCCTTACCTCTTAAAGGCTAAGTTCCAAGAGGTTCAGTGACAGAATGTTTGGAGTGGGAATAGATCTGCAGGTGGTTTGCTCTGGGGAGCCGGGTTGGGGGGTGGCTGTGCACAGAGGGCGCCTGAGGGGCCGCACAATGTTTTTCCTCAAAAACAACTTGATCAGGAAGGTTCTCTTTACAGGTAGGTAGCCGTGTTGGTCTGCCATAGTCAAAACAAAATAAAATAAAAAATTCCTTCCAGTAGCACCTTAGAGACCAACTAAGTTTGTTCTTGGTAAGAGCTTTCGTGTGCATGCACACTTCTTCAGATGCACTGAAACAGAAGTCACCAGACCCTTAATATAGTGAGGGAGTGGGGAGGGGTATTACTCAGAAGGGGGTGGGAATGGGTGATCAGCTGAAAGGTGTGGAAAACCTGTTGCCGACTCTTAAGGACTGCAATTGGTCTTACAGGAAAAAAGCAAGGGGTGAGATGGCTAAAGATAGCTTTGTCATGTATAATGAGATAAGAATCCAATGTCTTTGTTCAGACCAGGCCCTCTCCATGGTTTTAAGTTTGGTGATTATTTGCAATTCAGCCACTTCTCTTTCCAGTCTATTTCTGAAATTCCTTTGTATTAAGACATGTGTATTAATTCCTTTGTATTAAGTCATCCTTTGTATTAAGACGCTTTACATTTCCATGGTAAATTGTTCATTGAATGTGTTTGTTTAGTAACAGTGAGGAAGAAGGAGTGACCTGCACGCTGAATCCCCAAGGGCACCCGTCTCCCTGGGCTCTGCCTGCCTTCTCTCCCCTCTTTTCCTGAGGTTCGTACCCAGTTCCTTCTTGGTAGCTCTTTGTGGGAAGAAGGCAGGCAGGAGCACTGGCATAGCACCCCCTGCTTGTGCCATGGAGGCAGGTGGTCCAAGTGGGCAGGGGGCATCACTCGAGCAAATGCGTCCTCCCAGGAGGAAAGCACCTGACATGCACCGGCCCCTGCGCATCTGAAAAAAGCAGTGTGAGGCGCACCGCCTTGCAGGGCCTGGGAGGGACACCTCGCAGGGATGCGGCTGGTGTGTGCCAGCCTGCAGAGCGCCCCAGCTGCGTTCCGGGGGCACACCCCGTGAAACTTTTCAGGCAGCCCTGGGCCTGCTGGAGGGTGCCCAGGAGGGATGCAGAGGTTTGGGCACCCTGCAGCCCCAGGGTGCTGTCCAGGTGCCCCGCCTCCCCACCCTCCCTTCCTATGCTACTAAATTGAAGAAAAAATAAAAATTACCACCACCACATGAATAAAACCAGACAGAAGGATCATGAATTCATATCTTTGCTGCTTGCTGGCCTTTTGATTTATTTATTTTAACTTAAAGGGGGTGTATGGGGTGGGGGGAAGGGCAGTACCACTGGTGGGGGACATTTTGTGCTCTTTCTGGGGTAGTCTGTCCACCTTTGGTCTCTACTCTACTCTGCGCTGCGTTCTCACCAGTGTTTCCCAGAGGCTGTCAGCATATGACAGCGGCCCCATCACAGGAAACGCTGGCTGGACCAGGTGAGGGTAGCTGATGGGTCTCAAACCCTCCCTGCATGCAAAGACAGGCTCTGGGGGATTGAGTAGTAGTACCTTACAATCCCATGAACATAAGGAGGACTAGATCTCAGCTAGTTGGACTGGAGTTTAAAAACCAGCAGTGGACCACCTTCAAAAAATTATCCCTAATGTTAGCAGACACAGACCTAAAGAGACAGTGGACCAGATCTTAAGCCATTGAGAATCTTGCAGTTCACCACTGAGTTTGTCTTCCCACCGATTTCAAAGTAGCAAGTGGTCGAGGACTCTGATTGTATCAGTGGGTAATATATTACACTGCAGTGGGTTGGAATAGATGACCCTTTGGTCTCTTTCAAATTCTCTGATTCAAAGTTAATCCTAGTTATATATGATACATATACATAAACAGACAGGCATGAAAACTCATATTCATATTTTCAAATACCTCCCGCCCCCCAAAAAACAATGTCAGTTGCTTCATCTAGAGTTATGAAATATTTTTCGATTTGCATGTTTAATGAGTAACCACAAGCTGGACTAGAGAACCCTGTTGAGCTTGTTATTCCACATAAAGCACAGATGACTGTAATGAATTTGCAATTTTAAAAGTGTAAGATTACTGCCTGATAAAGTTCAAAGTATGACTCACACTGTTGACTGACTTGGAGGGCAAAAGACACATTTTCCAGCATTATGTTGAGGGTTAACTCAGTTTTACAAGCCTTGAGAAGTTACAGTCACAGAACTTGAACACCAGTAGCTCTGTGCATCTAACTCTTAACTAAGTTATGTAGAGAATGATTTTCTCAGATGAGTAATAAATTCTGAAGTATCTAAAAATCAGCTAGAGAGAACAACTCATGCTTCTAGATTTCCCCTAAAACTAAGTGCATGATGGCGGGGAGGAAATATACCCCTTGTACTTCAGTCATTGGGGGCAGAAGGAGTACAGGTGCTAAAGACTTCTGAAGTCTGCAAGAATTTTGTGGCTGCCAAGCAGAGCCCTCTGGGCCCTTCTCATTACTTACATGGTATTTGCTAATTTCTGTGGCATGCACAGATTTTCTCAAGTTAATTAAAGTGTGCAGAGTAACGTGAACATATAATTCCAGACGTGGCTCCCAAGGACAACACATCCTACTGAACAAAATGCAATTCAGCATACTCAAAATACGCTGAACCCCCATGCATACTTTTAATTCCACAGGAGCATGAACACATAACTTCAGTTTTCAGCATGGCGTTTCAACACCCCACACCAAGGAGGTTTGTAATGATTATTCCATGCTTGTTACTGTTAACTAGGTACTTCTTGTTGTACAAGTTATAACTGGTACAAGGCTGCTTTTTTTCTAGGACACTGAACTCTGTAGAGCTTTGTTTCCTGTAAACAGAGGAGTGAATCTCAATAGCCCAGCCAGGTTGCCTTGCACTGAGGGAATCCGCTTTCCCTCTGTTCTGCAGTCAGCCATGCAACCAGATCTATCCACTTTACACATTCTGAAAGGTGACATAATTGTTGCACCTGGGATTGGTTTGCAGGACTTACATACATTGGGCCTTTTCTGTCCTTTTACTAACTCATCTTTTGGGCCGCCAGCATTGCACTGGCAGCAGTCATAGGAAGGAAACTTTTATTAGTGATTTTGGGGGGGGCATTTTCTGGGAGCCACTCTATTCTCTTCACAGTATTCTGTTGGCTGAAAGTCAACTTTAGAGCTGGGAGAAGTGGCAAAAGAAAGGAGGGGACAAGAGAAGGATAAAGTGAAACCAGACACAGGGGGCTGCATAAAGGGACAATGTTACAGTGAGTTTTATATGTGAACTCAATCAGAGCCGCAGCTGGGGGGACAAGCCAGGATTTCTGCCCTGGGTGAAGCTTCCCTGGGGGGCACCATTGAGGATCCTAGCCTCCCTGCATGTCTGTGCTTCAAATGGAAAGAAATGTGGAAAAGTGTACGGCAGCCCCAAGCTCCGACCTTCCCCTTTCCCCATGAAGCTGAAGGTGGCTTGTTTACAATGTGATGCAGGGAGAGGGAGAGCTGGAAAATCTGGAGAGGCTCTCTCTGCAGTGAAGCGGAAGACAGGCTCCCCTGTGAGAAATAAATTCTGGAGGGGCGGAAGCGGAGGAAGAGAATCATTTGCAGCCCCCAGAAAGATCCTTTCTCCTTTTGCTTTCCCCTCTCCTCCACGTCTCTGAGGTCCATTAAAAGTGATGAAGAGATCAGATCTCCTCACCCTGTCCTCTTTTTTGCAACATGATTAAACCATTTAAATGCAAGCTCACAAGATGAGCACTTTGGGGTGTTCTCTCCCCCCCCCCCACGCACCCACCCTGTGGAGGGTCCCTTGGGTGTGTTCAGCTCTGAATCAGCCCCTCCCTTCAGGGTGTGATCCGTTAAGAGGGACCAACTGCCCTCAGACTTGCCTCATGTTGTTGTATTTAGTTTCTCCCATTATGTTATTTTGCTACAGTTTTCTTTATTATTAAAGCTTAGTTTATATTTACATGAGTACTTATTTTTCTCACAGAAAAAGAAACTGCGGAGGGAAAGGTGTGGGATGTCCTAAACTGCATGAGGGAGGAGATATTTCCCCAGTTTGCTAGGAGGATGGATTTTGTTAATCTTCTTCCCGCCTCCGCAAAGTCTTATACTGCAATCTTAAACACTTTTACTCAGCAGTAAGTCCCACTGAGTTCAATAGGACTTACTCTCTGGTATGTACCTGATCATTCTCACAGTTGTTATTATTATATTTATATGTTTGTGCTGAGGAGAGCCCAGGAACATGCCTTCATCATATACAACCCCCACCCCCAAGAAACAAATGTTATATGCAAAGAAATAATAGCATTTCACTTCAGATCAGATAATTTGACAGTCAGTCTGTGAGTACTTAGAAAAGGATGCTGTGATCACTAAGACCCAGCATGCGTTTCTAAAAAATAAGAACCCGGTAATGCCAGCAATACAGTCATACGTTCCGTGTTGTGTACGCTCCGTGTTGCGTAGGTTCGACTTACGGACCTCTGCAATCCGGAAGTCCTCCCAGAGCGCGCGCAACACGTGGATGCGCAAAAGCATTCTGTGCACTTCGCGCATGCGCAGAAGCGCAAAAATGGGTGGCCTTCCGGGTTTTTTTCTTTCCCCCGGGCGTCCATGTTACATAGTGCGATCCAGAACGGATCGTGTGCGTAACACGGGGTACCACTGTACAATTTCTTTTTTTTATATAGATTTACAAACTTGTTGATCAGGGGAATGCTGCGGACATGGTGCATCTTGATTTCAGCAAGGCTTTGGACAAAGTCCCCCATGATAGTCATGCAAGGAAGCTGGTAATATGTGGGTTGAATGAGGTAACAGGTGGATTTGTAGCAGGTTGACTGTCCAAACCCAAAGAGTACTCATAAATGGTTCCTCATCATCCTGGAAAAAAGTGACCAGTGGGCTGCCTCAGGGCTCTATTCTGGGCCTGTTGTTCTTCAACGTCTTTATAAATGACTTGGATGAAGGAATTGAGGGGATGCTCATCCAATTTGTAGGTGACACAAAACTGAGAGGGGTAGCTAATGCAACAGAAGACAGAATCAGAATTCAAAATGACCTTAACAGATTGGAGAACTGGGCGCAAGCTAACAAGATGAATTTCAATAGGGACAAATGTCAGGTTCTGCACTTAGGCAGGAAGAACCAGGTGCACAAATACTGTATAGGTTGGGGAACACCTGGCTTACTAGCAGTACATGTGAAAAGGATCTGGGGGTCTTGGTGGACCACAAGCTGAACATGAAAGTGTCCTTCCACACAAGAAGGGGAACCTTCAGCCGCAACTCAATCTTTATTATTATGGACTTGAGAAGGTGGGTGATGAATTGGCAACTTATCACTGGCACTGGGGTGCTTCAGGAAACGCCTTCCTTAGAGGGTGTCAAGATATCAGAACTATTCACGTGGTGGGAATGTTATAAATCGCAACCATTCTGGAAGAATGTTGTTAGTGAAATAAGCCTGATTACAAACCACAGCATTACTTACACCCCAACCTTAGTTCTGCTAACAGTTTTAAGGTGATAATGTTAATTTGACACACAAAGCACTAACCACCTTCCTTTTTGTAGTATACCGGTACTACATAGCTCAAAATAGGAAGTCCCGAGGGAGATTCAGCTGGAGCCTTCATTATCCACCTTTAGAAGCCAGGCAAAAATATTCCTCTTTAGCCAGGCCTTTGGCTGATTAACATCCTATACCCTTTCAAATGTGTTGGTGGGAGCAGGGTGGGGCGATGGGGTTATAGGTTTGTTTGTACTTGTTTTTATTATGTATTTGTGTTTTTATCTTGTATTTTTATGCTGTGATCTGCTCTGAGATCCACAGATGAAGGGTGGTATACAGATTTAATAAGCACCATACCCACAGCGCCACCCTCGTCCCATTATTATCACAGTGGAAAAAGAAAGTAGGGATACTGGCACTCTCAAAAAATTAACTAAGAACATCAAGGCATTAGCTGGAAAAGGATAACTTTATAGTGGCATTCTTTTATTACACACACAACTGACAATCACTCAGAATGAGGTCCACCAGACTCACATCTGACACTTGGGAACAATTACAGGTGGGTAGCCGTGTTGGTCTGCCATAGTCAAAACAAAATAAAAAATTTCTTTCCAGTAGCACCTTAAAGACGAACTAAGTTTGTTCTTGGTATAAGCTTTCATGTGCATGCACACTTCTTCAGATACACTGAAACAGAACTGGAACTATGAAAGGCACCACATTGAGCCGCATGAAATGGAAGTCATCTTCTGTTTCAGTGTATCTGAAGAAGTGTGCATGCACATGAAAGCTCATACCAAGAACAAACTTAGTTGGTCTCTAAGGTGCTACTGGAAGGAATTTTTTATTTTGTTTTGACTTTGGAACAATGTTTTCCCATAAGGAGGGTGTATTTGGAGGGTGTGTGTGTGAAGTGGGTAATGTTGGTTAGGAGGATTGTTATTTCATGTTATTCTGAAAAATCAGTAAAATATATTAAGCACACACGTACCCCTCAACATTCTACATACAGTATCTGGGTAGGCCACTCTAATCAAAAATGCTTTTGGCCTAGCATTATTGGGTGGCCTACGTCTTGGCCCCATCTTATCATGCTTTCTTTAATTTGTTCCTCCTCTGTTTCCCATTGCAGTAATATTTTGTATAAATTTTTTGTATAGCCTTTTTGCATATCCAATAAAATTTCCTCTATTTTTGATTTCCCTTTTTCAAATCCAATTTTCCTGTCTTGTTGGAATTTTTGGCTTATTTGGAAATATTGGAGCCAGCTAGTTAAATAATTTTTTAATTCTTCATATGTCTTTAATTTTAATTCTCCTTCTTTTTCCTCCAATAAATCTCTATAAGTAGGCCAATTAGAATCCATATTCCTTTTTTTAACTGCCACCATCTCCAGGGGGGATAGCCACCAAGGTACCTTTGTCTCGAAGTACCTTTTATATTTTAGCCAAATTCCAAATAACGATCTCCTGATGATATTATTCATAAAGATGTTTTGTTTGTTTATTTTCTCTTTCATGAGGTACCAATGCCAGCCAAACCCCAGCCCTTCTCCTTCCAAATCTAATAGGTCGTTATTTTTCAGTTCTATCCAGTCCTTGATCCAATATAGTGCTGCCGCATCATGGTACAGTCTTAAATCTGGTAATCCGAAACCCCCTCTTTCCCTGCTGTCTATTAAATTTTTGTGTTTTATTCGGGGGTTTTTCCCGTTCCAGATGAACTTAGCGATGTCCTTTTTCCATTCTTTAAAGTAGTCTGTCCCCCCTAATAGTGGTAAGTTCAGGAACAGATAGTTCATTTTAGATAGTACCCCCATTTTCACCAGTGAGATTTTACCAAGTAATGATAATTTTAGTTTAGACCATATTTCCAATTTTCCTTTAATTTGTCTCCATTTTTCCCCATAGTTTTCTTTTAGCAGGTCTAAACTGTTTGTTGTTATTGAAATGCCTAGATACTTTATTTTTTTTTGATATTTTTAATCCTGTGAGTTCTTGTAATTTTTCTTTTTCTTTATTTTCCAGGTTTTTTACCATCATCTTTGTTTTCTCATAATTTATTTTTAAGCCTGCTAAGTTGCCATATTCTTTTATAACCTGCAAAGCATTCGGGATGCTATTTATGGGATCTTCTGATGTTATAAGTATGTCATCCGCGAATGCTTTGATTTTATGCTTCGTTTTCCCTATCACCACCCCCTTTATTTTCTCATCTTCTCTTATCGTTTTTAATAGCATTTCCAGAACCATTATAAATAGGGATGGTGATAGGGGACAACCTTGTCGTGTTCCTCTTGTGATGTTTATACTTTCTGTTAGTTTGTTATTGATCAATAATCTCGCGTTTTGGTTCCCATAAATAGCTCCTATTGCCCTTTCAAATTTTTCTCCAATATTTATTTCCTTTAGTATTCCTTTCATAAATTGCCAAGAAACCCTGTCGAAAGCCTTTTCCGCATCGAGGGATATTATTGCTGCTTGTTTGCCTCTATTATTTTCTAAGCATTCCATTATATTTATGATGTTTCTTATATTTTCTTTAGCCTGCCTGCCTTTCACGAAACCTACTTGGTCTTTATGTATTATATCAGCCAGTATATTATTTAGTCTATTTGCTAATACTTTGGTGAAAATTTTGTAATCACAATTTAGCAGTGATATTGGTCTATAGTTTTGGGGTGATTCTAGATCTGTTTCCTGTTTTGGGATTAATGATATCGCCGCCTCCTCCCATGACTTTGGTACTGTCCCGTTTCTCAGAATATTATTCATTAATTCTTTCAATGGTGGTAATATCACCTCCTCCAGGTGTTTGTAATATTCCATTGGTAACCCATCTGGGCCTGGTGTTTTCCCTTTTTTCATATTTTTGATTGTTTCCTTTATTTCTGATATAGTAATTTCTTTATTTAGTATATCGATTTTTTCTTGGGATAATCTTGGAAGTTTGTGTTTTGTAATATATTCCTCTATATCTTCCTTCGGTGATTCTTCCTTTTGATATAAGGTTTTATAATAATTTTCAAAAACTTTCATGATCTCATTAATATTATTTGTAATCTTTCCCTCTGATTTAATTTTGTTTATTAATCTTTCATTCTTTCTTTTATTTATTTTCCAACTCAGTAATTTACTAGGTTTATTTGCCCACTCAAAATTTCTGTATTTCCATAGTTGGATTTGATATTCCATTTCTTGTTCTATAATTTTTTGATATTGTGATCTCAAAATTTTTAGTTCATTTTCTATTTCCTTTTTTCCTGATTTATATAAGTTTTTTTCCTTAATTTTTATTTCTTCTAATAATATCTCTTTGTGTTTTTCCCTTTTCTTTCTAATTATGGCATTTTGTTGGATAAAATACCCTCTTGCCACCGCTTTCCCCGTATCCCATACTGTTTTCGAATCTACCTCTCCATTATCGTTAAATACAAAAAATTCCTTCATTAGTTCTTGGGCTCCTTTTTTAATCTCATCATTATTCAATAAGAACACATTTAATCTCCATTTCCTGTTTATCTCTTGTTTTCCTTCTTCCAATACTATTGTTACCGGGTTATGGTCAGAAAATGTCTGAGGTCCGATCTCTACTTTTTGTATGTGTAGTGTCAATTCCTTGGGAACCCAGATACCGTCTATTCTACTTGCAGTTTGATGTCTGCTTGAGAAGAAAGTGAATTCTTTTTTTATGGGAAATTTATATCTCCAGGCATCTACCATGTCAAAGTTTCTCATCATTTCTGCAAATAATTTCGGTAGTTTATTTTCTTTCTTTTTCCCTGCATTTGTCGTTCTATCCAGCTCTGGATTGGTGACACCATTTAAGTCTCCCATAATTATTATCCTCTCTCCCACATAATTCATTAGTTGTTTTTCTAGATTTTTGAAGAAAGTCACTTTACTTCCACTAGAGAAGTGGGAAAGATTATGGAAGAGGGATAACCATCTAACCCCAAATTACGATATTAAGGAAAATTTATTGAAGATGCAATATAGATGGTACCTTACACCGGTCAAATTGGCAAAAATCTATAAGAACGAAAATAACAAATGCTGGCGATGTAAAAAAGAAGTAGGTACATTCATGCACATGTGGTGGTCTTGTAAAGAAATTAAAGTGTTTTGGGAAATGGTATATAAGGAGATAAAGAAAATGGTCAAATATTCCTTTAGAAAAAGTGTGGAGTTATTCCTTTTAGGAATGATGGAGAATGAAATACAAGCTAAAGATAGACACTTGTTACTATATGCCACGGTCTCGGCGAGATTGCTGGTAGCGCAAAACTGGAAGACTCAAAGAGTACCGGAAAAAGAGGAATGGCAGTTAAAATTATTGACTTACTATAATTGGGCAGTAAAATATGAAGAATTACAAGGGAAAGGGGAATTGGAGAGAGGAAAGAATTGGGAAATGCTTAAAAACTATTTTAAATTATATGTAAAGAGAGCCAACCTCTTGGCAGAATGCTAAAGATCCAAATGAACAAGATATAAGAGAAAGTTGAACAGAATATAAACATGCGAATGGACTAATGGATACTAAAGACAATATGTAAGGTAAACTGTGAAGCAAGGGGGAGGGGAGGAGGGGAAGGAAGGAGGGAGGGGGAAGAGATGGAATTTGGAATAAGTTGTAATAAGTTGTAATGAGTCGGCAATTTTTGTGATGTGTATTTTTGTTATGATTAATTTTTGTTTATTTGTGGTTTATGTAAAATTTGAAAGAAATAAAGATATTTTTAAGGGGGGAAAAATGCTTTTGGCCTGATGCCAATAGCCACACAAAATATACATGTAGACTGTGTGTGTGTGTGTGTGTGTGTGTGTGAGAGAGAGAGAGAGAGAGAGAGAGAATATGACATCAAAACGCAAATCTGAGTTTGAAATGTCCTGTTCAAAGTTTGGCTGGCAAAACTGACAGACTGAGAGCATCCCAAATATTTACCTTGGCTTGGTAATTATTTTATTGCATGTGCAACTGTACTCCTATTTTACTTTGTTTTTATATTTTTATATTTTGATTTTCATCTGTTATAATTGTTCTCTCTGTTTTATAGGTAAAGGTAAAGGGACCCCTGACCATCAGGTCCAGTCGTGTCCGACTCTGGGGTTGCGGCGCTCATCTCGCTCTATAGGCCGAGGGAGCCGGCATTTGTCCGCAGACAGCTTCCGGGTCATGTGGCCAGCATGACTAAGCCGCTTCTGGCTAACCAGAGCAGCACACGGAAACACCGTTTACCTTCCCGCTGGAGCGGTCCCTATTTATCTACTTGCACTTTGACGTACTTTCGAACTGCTAGGTGGGCAGGAGCTAGGACCGAACAACAGGAGCTCACCCCGTCGCAGGGTTTCGAACCGCCGACCTTCTGATCGGCAAGCCCTAGACTCTGTGGTTTAACCCACAGCGCCACCTGGGTCCTTCTCTGTTTTATAACACATTATAAAATGAAAATTTAAAAAGAAATATTACAAAGAAAATGCCTTCCTTCTTGTATCTCTCCAGGTTAATTCAGAGAGTTGAATTACTCCTTAATTACTCACACTCTGCAATTTTGTTCAGTTCTCAAATATTTATGTCTCCATACCAAGTATCTGCTTCTCAAGCGGAGCCTGGACAGCCATCTGTTGGGGATACTTTACGTTTGGTTTCCCCACACTGAGCATGGGAGTCAATAGAACAGCTTAACAATGCACCCTCCTACAATTCAGCCCATGGTATGCTATGACGCGGGTGGCGCTGTGGGTTAAACCAGAGCCTAGGGTTTGCCAATCAGAAGGTCGGTGGTTCAAATCCCCACGATGGGGTGAGCTGCCAACCTAGCAGTTCGAAAGCACGAAGCACAAGTAGATAAATAGGTACCACTCCGGCGGGAAGGTAAACGGCGTTTCCATGTGCTGCTCTGGTTCGCCAAAAGCGGCTTAGTCATGCTGGCCACATGACTTGGAAGCTGTAAAGCGAGATGAGCACCGCAATCGCAGAGTTGTCCGTGACTGCAACTAATGGTCAGGGGTCCCTTTACCTTTACCTATGCTATGATAACACCATGGTTGCAGGTTCAATCCCTGTGAGGGACAGCTGCATATTCCTGCATTGCAGGGGGTTGGACTAGATGATTCTCAGGGTCCCTTCCAACTCTATGATCCTATGATCTCTGGGGACTTGGTGTCGACTTAAAATAAAATATGGATTGCAAGTAGCCTCATTTGGAGACTTTGTATGGGTACAAAGAGATAGGCAGAAGTTCACATTTTAAAATTTAAATATACCAGTAGTTTCCTTATTCAACATTCAAATATCAACCAAATGCAGTTGGTCATAAATCATGAGCACAGGGCTCTTTACACCTGCATCCAACTTCAAGGAAGCCTCTTCTCTGTGAGCAAGCTCTCACATGGCTGGGATAAAATTTAAATGACCGAATCACATAGGGTAATTGTGTGGATCACATGCACTAAGTCTGCCTCCTGCCCGATGCATTGATTCCATGTGAAAGACCCACGTCTGCCCCTACTCCATGTAATACTTATCCCAGCACTTCAGGAACCCCTCATGGAAAAGTCTCTAAGGTGTCTAGGGAATGTTGACGTATGTCAAAACACCAATGTGAGTTTCTAGTACACTAGAAATTGTTGTACAGTTGTACCTCGTGTTGCCAACACTGCGGGTTGCGTTCGTCACGGGATACGAATGCGCCGAACCCAGAAGTACCGGAGCGAGTTACTTCCGAGTTCAGCAGTTCGCACGTGTGCAGGCGTGCAAAATGACGTCACGTGCATGCGCAGAAGCACCGAATCGCACAGCGAGCATGCGCAGATTCGGCGCTTCAGGGTGCGGCCTTTTCATGTTGCGAATGGGGCTCTGGGACGGATCCCGTTCGTAACCAAAGGTACCACTGTATTTCTAAAACACTAGATTTCTGAAAAATACATTATCTGTGAGACCTGCAGAATGTGCTCAACAGCTGGTTGTTATGCACCTTAACATATACATAATGCATGTGCAGGCATGCACATGTATGCTAAACTCTTCTGAATAACATAAAAGTTACATTTAGGGGCAAATCAGCATGTTCTGATGATTCTGTCAACTAATTAGTAGGCACATGCTACTAGGAAATGTGCAAGCTTGGAATAAGAAATTGTAGCGTATATCAACAATTTACCGGTAAGTTTGCTTTCTAATTTACTTTATCTTTATTAAAGCCAATCAACTCTGCTACACAAACTTGTCGCAACATCAACAGAATTGACAAAAGTTAAAAATAGGTCTCAGGAGGGATGGATAGATGGATTCTGAATGGACAGCTGAATACCTGCAGTATATACCATCTGTTTCTCAGGCAAACTTGGAAGAGGACTGACGTCTGAGAATTAGGTACAAGGGACAGCTGCTTCACACAGCATGCAATGTCATGTGTGCTTTGCCCCCGCAATGTCTACATAGCAATGAGCCACAGCCTATCCCGGTCCTCTGTTGATTGTACCTGTAAGGTGCACATAGCAAAACATGTTTGTTGCAAACTGCCCTTGGAGACAATGGTAAAAACACTACCAGTATACGGTAAATTATAGCATCATGGCACACTGTAATCAGAACTTAAGAATCCCTTAGCTGGGTCAGAAGCAAAGTCTATTTTGTCCAGGATTCTGTGTCCAACACTGGCCCCTGGAAGATCACGAGCAGGGCATTGTTCTGGCTCCCACTTGAAGACACAGTACTCTTGGCTCACTTTTCGCCAAACGCAATGGCTAAACAAAGATCAGGTTACAAGGTGTGCGAGTCAGCAGTTATACCCGAGTCCTAATGTTCACGGCTAGGCATAAGCTAAGACACTGTCCCAACGCTTCACATGCCCTTGCAGCTCCCCTTTTGAAGAGCCCACTGGGGCAAGCAAACAGGCTTTCTGGAGAGTAGGCTGGATCTGCATGTGCTGGCACAGCTAGCACCACATCCTTGGATATGGAGACAGAGTCTCACAGCTAATTTGCTGTCTGTTCCAGACTCAGCTGCCAATCCGGAGGCAATGGGAAACAGGGCTGAAGTCAAACCAGGGGGCTCCTCCACAGCTCTTGGGATGTCCAATTGTACTGGGGATGAGGCCTCCATTTGACAATCAACCTTGTCCCTCCCCAGTGTCAAGATCAGCACCTCCCAAGCCAATAAGCCCCTTCCCAGGATCCAATTCCACAGTCCTGTCCTGTTCCTTCTCCCCTTCTGACCAGCTCTGCCAAGAAGTCTCCATGTGGCTCATGAGATTGAACCTGGACCTTTTACATGCACACCATGGACTACTGAGTCACAGCCCCAATCTACACTGCAGCAACAGCAAGCCCTGCACTCCACCCATGACTAGGGCTGGGTGGTATCTGGCTTTCAACATCACAATATAACACCAGCTAAACATTGCAGTATTCCGATATAACACCATGTCTGAAATAAGGATGGAGCCACCATGTTTAATGATATTCTTTCGGGTGGTCAAGTACTGTTGCAACCTCCTGGAAACACTCTAAAATAATAGTTATACAGGGTTGCCATATTTCATATTTTTGGCAACATTTTTGGACTCTTTCCTCTTTTTTCCCCTTTTTCCCCAAAGTTGTTGAGCGTTTTCAGCCCGGGTGCTGCTTCTGAGGGCCAAATCCTGGCTGTGGTGAGGACTGCAGGGCCTGTTCCCTTCCAAGGCCTTTTCCAGCTGGCCTAGGGGGCGGGGCCCAAGCCTCACACTCCCAGCCATAAAAATGACACTTTAGTGCTTAAAGAGTGGGGCTAGAAAATGTCCTTAAACTGTCAATGGCATTTCAATTTTTCCCTCCTTTTTTCCCCCCTTTTGGGTTGTTGGGGGCGGGGGTGGCTGGGTGGGGTTGATATTTTGTTGGGGATTAATTTTAGTATAATTGTTTTGTTTTTGTTTTATTGGTTGTTGTATAATTTTGTTTTGTTTTAAGGGGTGGGATCAGGGCTGCCTGGGAGTGGGCCCAGCCAATAGAATGTATGGGGCATGTTCCACAGGGGGGGGGGGTGCACTGGTACACCCGATCTCAGTGATCATGGGCAGGAGCAGGAGTCACGCTAAGACCAGACCATGTCATTACCGAGGAGGCAGGCTTAGTCGTTGTTTGAGGACTATCCCTGCCTCTGGGTCTGGTCCTGACCGGACGGATACTGGAATCAACAAGGGATACCCACATGACCTGAAAGTGCTGCTGTGTAATGCCAGGTCAATGATGAACAAAACTACTGCCATCCACGACTTGATTGTGGATGGAGGATTTGACCTGGCATGTGTAACAGAGACTTGGTTGGATGAAGCAGATGGGCCTGTCCTTGCCGCTGCTTGCCCACCAGGTTTCTCTTACGCACAGCAACCCAGGCCATCTGGGCGGGGAGGGGGGGTTGCAGTGATTTTTAGGAAGTCATTAGTTTGCACCAGGCGTCCTATTGGGAAGACCGAGTTTTCTGAGTGCATGTTCTGGAAGTTGGGCAATAGGGGCAGTACAGGATTCCTTTTGGTGTACCGACCTCCCCGCTGCACCAAGGATTCCCTGCCCGAGCTGCTTCAGGTCGTGGCGGATGTGCTCCTGGAGACACCTTGCTTGGTTGTCTTAGGGGACTTTAACATCCATGCCGACACGACCTTACAAGGGGCCGCTTGGGACTTCGTGGAAAGCATGGCCTCCATGGGGCTGTCCCTGAATAAGTTTGGCCCCACTCATAGCCGTGGACATGCCTTAGACCTGGTATTCACCTCTATGGATGTTGGTGATCTGACATTAAGAAAAAGCGAAACAAAAGAAGTGCCATGGTCAGATCACTTCCTGGTGCAACTGGACTTCTCCGCGACCCTTCCCCTCTGCCGGGAGGTAGGACCAATTAGGATGGTCCGCCCCCACTACTTAATGGATCCAATTGGCTTCCAAAGAGTGGTGGGGGATGTTTTATCCCATGTTGATGGCCTTTCAGCTGATTCCCTGGTGACCCGCTGGAACGCGGAGTTAACCAGGGCTATTGACTGTCTGGCTCCGAAGCGCCCTCTCCGATTGCATGGAGCCCGGACAGCTCCGTGGTTTTCCCCGGAGCTGAGGGCGATGAAACAGTCGCTGAGACGGCTAGAGCGCCGGTGGTGGAAAACTCATTCTGAATCAGACCGGACACAGGCTAGAGCTCAACTTCGAGCCTACCAAGTGGCAATGGCAACGGCGAAGAGGACCTTCTTCACCGTTTCTATTGCATCTGCAGAAAACAGCAGCAGGAGACTCTTCCAGGTGGTTCGCAATCTAGCAGAACCACCTTCGTCATCGGGGCCTGGTAGGGACCCCAAGATCTCCTGCAATGCTTTTGCAAAGTTTTTTGCAGATAAAGTCGCTCAGATTCGGAAGGAGGTAGATTCCACCGTGGGAGCAGGGCCGGGGCGGGAGAGTGCTAGAGCTCTGTCTAGTCATGTTGCATGGGATCAATTTCAATCTGTTACCTCCGAGGATGTGGACAGGCTGCTTGGACGAGTGAAACCGACCACCTGTCTCCTTGATCCCTGCCCATCCTGGCTAATAAAAGCGAGCCGGGAAGGACTGGGCGATGGGCTCCGCGGGGTGGTAAACGCTTCCCTCTGCGAGGGAGTCTTCCCATACTCGCTGAAAGAGGCGGTCATTAAACCGCTTCTTAAAAAAACATCTTTAGACCCGGCCAATATGGCCAACTATCGCCCAGTCTCAAATCTACCATTCTTGGGCAAGGTGATTGAGCGGGTGGTTGCGGAACAACTCCAGGCACGCCTGGAGGATGTGGACCATTTGGATCCCTTCCAATCGGGATTCAGGCCTCATCATGGGACTGAAACTGCCTTGGTCGCACTGGTTGATGATCTCCGGCGGGCTAGGGACAAAGGTGAGAGCTGTTTCCTAGTTCTGCTGGATCTCTCAGCGGCCTTTGACACCATCGACCATAACATCCTTCTGGACCGGCTAGAGGGGTTGGGAGCTGGGGGCACTGTTATACAGTGGTTACGCTCCTTCCTCCTGGGCCGTGTTCAGAAAGTGGTGATGGGGGATGAGTGTTCAGACCCCTGGGCTCTCACTTGTGGGGTGCCTCAGGGTTCCGTCCTCTCCCCCATGCTTTTTAATATCTATATGAAGCCGCTGGGAGAGATCATCAGGGGGTTTGGCCTGGGTGTTCATCAGTATGCGGATGATACCCAGCTCTACCTCTCTTTCAAATCAGAACCAGTGAAGGCGGTGAAGGTCCTGTGTGAGTGCCTGGAGGCGGTTGGAGGATGGATGGCGGCTAACGGATTGAGGTTGAATCCTGACAAGACAGAAGTACTGTTTTGGGGGGATAGGGGGCGGGTGGGTGTGGGGGACTCCCTGGTCCTGAATGGGGTAACTGTGCCCCTGAAGGACCAGGTGCGCAGCCTGGGAGTCATTTTGGACTCACAGCTGTCCATGGAGGCACAGGTTAATTCTGTGTCCAGGACGGCTGTCTACCAGCTCCATCTGGTACGCAGGCTGAGACCCTACCTGCCCGCAGACTGTCTCGCCAGAGTGGTACATGCTCTGGTTATCTCCCGCTTGGACTACTGCAATGCGCTCTATGTGGGGCTACCTTTGAAGGTGACCCAGAAACTGCAATTAATCCAGAATGCGGCAGCTAGACTGGTGACTGGGAGTGGCCGCTGGGACCACATAACACCGGTCCTGAGAGATCTACATTGGCTCCCAGTACGTTTCCGAGCACAATTCAAAGTGTTGGTGCTGACCTTTAAAGCCCTAAACGGCCTCGGTCCTGTATACCTGAAGGAGCGTCTCCACCCCCATCATTCAGCCCGGACACTGAGATCCAGCGCCGAGGGCCTTCTGTCGGTTCCCTCACTGCGAGAAGCAAAACTACAGGGAACCAGGCAGAGGGCCTTCTCGGTAGTGGCGCCCGCCCTGTGGAACGCCCTCCCATCAGAAGTCAAGGGAATAAACAACTACCTGACATTCAGAAAACACCTGAAGGCAGCCCTGTTTAGGGAAGTTTTTAAACTGTGGTATTTTAAATGTATTTTAATGTTTGGTGGAAGCCGCCCAGAGTGGCTGGGGAGACCCAGTCAGATGGGCGGGGTACAAATAATAAATTATTATTATTATTATTATTATTATTATTATTATTATTATTATTATATGTCCAGGAAATTCAGGACGTATGCCAGTCCTAAGTTATACCTAAACCAGGGAAAAATCAAGGTGCTAAAATCTTCACTGCAAGCCTCAACACATTTATTTCTTCATAGATCAAGCTGGGTCCATACCCCAGAGACAGATCTGTGACCCAATTTTCTGTCTACGAAATGTTATCCATCCAAGCAAAAACAAAAATTTACCACTAGCAGTCATATCACTAGATGCATATACCATATATACTTGAGTATAAGCCTAGTTTTTCAGCACATTTTTTGTGCTGAAAAAGCTGCCCTCGGCTTATACTCGAGTGAGGCGGGCGGTGGGGGTGATGAGAAAGAAGCCCTTTCTCTCCGCTCGTGCCGCCACCCGCTCTCCCCAGTCAACTATTTCTTAAGAAGTGTACAAGAATGGCGGTTCTTTACTCTCCCCAGGCAGCTTGTTCAATTCCTGAACTGCTCGCAAAAATGCAAACTTGGCAAAGGAGGAAGAGGAAGGAGCAGCCCAAAGGGCTGCTTTCGGGCTGCTCGTTCCTCCTCTTCCTCCACAGCGGCAAAGGTGAACTGGCTTATACTTGAGTCAATAAGCTTTCCCAAGTTTTTGTAGGAAAATTAGGTGCCTCGGTTTATATTCAGGTCGGCTTATACTCGGGTATATACGGTAAATCCTTTGATTGAGTCAACTGGCAGTTCCTAGAAGGGTTGTTGTCAAAAATGAACATGGGGCTATATTTTATGAATTCTATCATGAGACTATACAAAAACTCATACGCTCAGGTTAGGGTAACTGGTATAGATTCTGAAGCTTTCTCCGCTGCAAGAGGGGTGCGGCAGGGATGCCCTCTGTCACACCTCTTGTTTGCCCTCTCAATTGAACACTGGACCTCTCCATTAGAAACAATTTGGAGTTAAAAGGAATAGATTTTTTTAAAAAAAAAAATGCATAAAATAAGCCTTTTTGCAGATGATATAGCAAAAATAATGTTTTCTAAGCCAAAGGTGCCATGCCTGTATTAATGCAAGAACTAGGCAATTATGGTGAAATGGCTGGAATCAAAATCAACAAATCCAAATCAGAACTAGTGTATAAAGGAATTCCTTCACCATTCAAAATCAGACAGGTTTTAAAACCTGCCACAAGGTGCCGGTAATAAAATATTTGGGAGAGCAGATAACTAAAAATCTATCAGCTCAAAGGAAAGCAAACTTCACACCAGTATTCCTACAGGTACGACGGAGTCCTGAATATTGGAAAGACCTACATTTACCATGGTCGGGAAGCATAGCTGCAGTAAAGATGGCTATCCTGCTGAAAATTTCATTTTTCTTTCAAGTGCTGCTGATTATGATTACACCCAAACAATTTAAAATTTGGCAGTGCTCAATAAACAAGTTTATTCAAGACATGGGGGAAGCACGACTAGGGTCCAGAATTATATATGGAAGTGTCCAAAAGGGTGGGCTCGGAATCCCACATCTCCAAACTTATTACAATGCCTTCCAACTAAAGCATTTGATGTCACTGATCCACAGGCAAAAAGGTAAACCATGTATATAGAAATTTCAGATCCAGCATATAGAACATATCCCTTTCTACCCTCCTCACTCACTAAAAACCATACGATTGCGAACCCTTTTCTCCACACCACACTAAATGTGTGGAAAGCAACGTTTAAAAAACTGGCTCCCCCTCTATCTCCCCTTATCCCTCTTTGCTTTTCCCCATCTTTTAAGAAAGCAGGGCGATACTTAGATTGGAATGGTTGGGAACAGGTGGGCCTTTACAGATTAAAAGATTTTTGTGAAAACAGTATCCCACTATGAAAGGAACAATTCATAGCTGCCGTACCAAACCATTTCAACCATTTCAACCGGCTGTGAAGATTCCTGTTAAAGGCAGACATTTCCACTCAAGCAAACAGGAAATCAACAGCAATGAAGAAGAACAAGAAGAAGAAGAAGAAGAAGAAGAAGAAGAAGAGGAGTTTGGATTTGATATCCCGCTTTTCACTACCCGAAGGAGTCTCAAAGCGGCTCACATTCTCCTTTCCCTTCCTCCCCCACAACAAACACTCTGTGGGGTGAGTGGGGCTGAGAGACTTCAGAGAAGTGTGACTAGCCCAAGGTCACCCAGCAGCTGCATGTGGAGGAGCGGAGACGCGAACCCGGTTCCCCAGATTATGAGTCCACCGCTCTTAACCACTACACCACATCTTTGTTAACTTCTCTCCACTCATAGCTTCCTCAATTTACAAAGCTCTAATAACACTATTGCAATCTATTGTTCACAAAAATGCCATGGGAAGTGGACCTAGATATGCAAATAACAACGGTCTAATTTCTGCAAAAGTAAGGGAAGCCTCATTAAAACTTCTGCATAGGTGACATTATACACCGGTGAGGCTGTCCCAAATATGTAAGGAAGTCAATCCCAATTGTCGGAGGGGATGCGCAGTCAAAGGTACATTTTTCCATATGTGGTGGTGTTGTGACATCATCAAACCCTTCAGGAATGCTTTCTTCAAAGAAATAAGCTGAATATACAACAAAACAATGGAAATGTCCCCTGCACTAGCACTACTTGGGCTTAGGATCCTGCCTGCTCAGGATTATTCCAAAGGTGACATCTTAGCCTTTCTACTGACTGCTGCTCATACGGAGATAGCCAGATGTTGGAAAACCAGTGTTGGTATAACAAGAGTACGGTCAATAGGATTGGCTGAGAAACTAACATTCCAGGTGAGAGCACCAAAGGGCAAACACAATCCATATTCCTTTTATAACATATGGCAAATGTTTACTGAATACATAAATTCTTCAGGCAGTGGCAGGAATCCACCCAGCACTCATGGGAAAATGTGGCATGATCTCTTAGAGTAATCAAATGAAACTTTTAACACATGGCATGACAGAAGTCTGTAATTTCCTCAGGACAAGTAATTTGTTGTATACTGTTGTAACAACTGTTTTCTTGAAATTTATCTTCTGTACCATGAAAATAAATTAAAAAACTGTATTTTTAGCAGTAGTAGCAGCAATAGTCTCACACTGAGGAGAGCAGGGATCAGCACATGCAGTCCTCTCCATCACCTGGAGTCTTCCCACTTCAGAGCTTGTCCCAAAATTTTGTTCGTTTATAATACAGAAAGGCTACAAGAGTTCAGGTGACTAGAAGAGGGTGCATTGGGGTGGGGGCAATAACCTGCCATTTGTGCTGGATTGACTCTCTTTTACAAAAATAGGCACAGCAGTACAAAGAATTTAGTGAATTGCCTCTTTTGTGTGCAGTTGCCATCAGCTGCATTTCCAACATCAACCTAATCCTTTCATGTGTTAATGCTTAACATTCCATCTGGTTAAAACCAAATATCACTAAGGTAATATCAGTTTAGCCCAGTCTTTGACTACTGTTTTTGTGCCAAGATTACATGGTTTAACCTCTCAGCCAGCAGGCCCCAAATTGAACACTTTGTTCACATGGTTATAAAGGAGCCCTGAGTATTATTAGGCAATTCCTTAACACTTGCTAAACCTTTTTCTTGTAGCAGCAATGAAAAGCAAATATTGTGTGTGACAACGAAGTAGGTTTCGAAGGAAATGAGCTTATTAAAAATACACCTTGCCTTAAACTCATGTAGTCATTCTGACATGGAGAAATGCTGATATGAACAGACTTTAGTACTGTAAATAAATAAAGAGGTTGTGCAATTGCTAATCAATCTAGCTTGCAACAGCTCAAACATGCTAAAATGAAGCCGGCTGGGCCACAAGCTGGATGCATAGCTAAGCAACCATGTCATCTATTCACCACATGCCAAACTGCACAGTAGGGACTCACCAAACAGCTTGGAACCCGAGAACGAATTACAAGCAAGGCAAATTTGGGGGACAGGCTCTGCATCCAACTGTGTGACTGTGTGCTGCTTCTGGCATTCATGAGCAGGGCTCAGGTCAAGAACTGAATGGGATCTAAGGGCCAGCTAGGAATGCAGCAGCTCCAGAAATATTCTGATGCAGATCACCTCTGGCTTCTTTGGGGAGATGATCCGTGTCTTCTGAAGCCAAACTGGCAGCCCACAGAGGCAGGTTGCTGCAGCCAAAATAAGAGTTTGCCTCTTCCTAAAATGTTTTGATGTGTTTGTTACATGGATTTCTGGGAATGATGTTGCTAATGCAGGGATTAAGTTATTTGGGCTGCAAGCAGCAACTCAAAGCAGGGAGTCTCCAGCACTGACAGGAGGAGCTTGGAAGCAACACCATTCATCCTCAAGGCTGCCGGAGAGCCATCCTGCCAGGTGTGGGCAGGGCCCCTTCAGTGACAACTGCCTTATCAAAGAAGTCAGGAAATTGAACTAATTACATTAAGAGATATAAAAATGCTGAACGGCAAAGTTTTAGCCATCATCAAAATAAGAGTTTACTAAAGGCTCTTTTTTTGCAAGCGCTGTGTGGAAGTATCAGAATTTACTTGTTGAGATAAATGCTTTCACAAAAACATTTACAGCTTTCATATCACTCACTCCATGTTAGCCTGGAAGCAGGAGAACAAATCCCACATATAAATCTGCCACCTGAAGTGATCTCCATAACACTTTCCCAACTGTCAAGCTGTTATCAGCCAAAGGCATATATCCTGTTCTTCCAATTCCCGAACCTGTTTCTCTTACCCATCCTTGCATGGGAACATTTTGTTCCTCCACTGAAACTAGCTTATACTTTGATGCAAACGAAGATGTGATAAATTCATCAGAATCCACAAACCAACTGTGTGAGCTGCCAAAAATGCAAAATGGCAGATCTCACAGCGAGCAAGCAGGTATCTTACACTGCTTTCAGTCAAATCACTGAATTGTCTTGCCCCAGCTTGGAAAACTCACATTGGAGTAATCTGGAATGCCTTCTATTGCATGTGAGAAGAAGACTGCAAAGAAGAGAAGAAGAGAAGAGAAGAAAAGAAAAGAGAAGAAGAATAAGGCGATTATAACTCCAAATAAACTTTTGGTTGGTTTTGCTCTTAACCAAAGGGTGTACATATCCTTACGTCACAACATACCAGCATCCCCCCCCAATATAATGCAGACTCTGGTTCCACTTGCTTCCAGTCCAGATAATGGCTTTTATATCCCCCTATATATGAGTCAATGGCCCTGATGGGAGTTAAAACACCTCAATCCTGTTATACTCCTATTTTTTGTTGAAATACCTGAACTCTCTGATCAGTTCTGAGTATTTTCCCCTGTAAGTCCCTTTATTTGCCTCTGGGAAGTTCTGGACCCTTGTTACGACCCAAACCTGTGCATTTTTACTCAGCAGTTTCACTCTGTTCAGTGGACTTGTTTTCAAATCAGGCTGCGATCCTATACCTCATGGGTGGCTAACGTTTTGTGGTTCAAGGGCTGCAGTCACCCTTATTAGGTGTTGCAGGCCAGTAGTGGCTGTGGGCGAAAGTGGCTGACCACCTCACACTATCCCATGCACTCTCGGGGGGGCGGGGGGCAGACACGCACACCGTCCCCTCTCCTCAGCCAACCTCTGCAGTTCAGAGGAGGGGCTTACTGCCCCATCTCCACTCACCAAATGCTCCAAGTGAGGAGTGAGGAAGGGGTGGTTTGCATCCCAATCAGGGCACTGAGCTTTATCGCCCCAGTGCTGTGGTGTGTTAGCTTTATTTTTGTTCCTGCCACTGCCACCAAAATTGGGGTGGGAGTGTCTTGGAAGGCCAGAAAAAAAAATGCTGGTATATGTGGATCAGGACCCCAAATTGTAGGCTAGCCACTCCTGCTATACCTACCTAAGTGGGCAAGATCACTTACTTGAAATCTTAGTATCACTGCAGGTATAGATGCCTTGTCGCTAAGCAGACTTACAGAATTCTACTGTATAAATAGGAATACGGACAAGGTTTTGAATCATAAAAAGGAACACTTAAAAAACAATAGGTGACATGTCCACTTGTAGACCCATCGTTTTTAAACGATGCCAAAATCAAAATGAGGCCATTGGAAGGTACATGGTAATCTTCAGGCAGCTATTCTAGTTATTTTTTCAAGAGAAACCCTTTTAATATTTGCTTCAAGGCAGATGTATCTTGTTACAATGACTTAAAGGTCTTGGATGCAGGGTCTCATCTCACAACCAGATGGTCCTCCTCTGATCACTGAAGATTAGAAGATTTAGGAGGGAAGTAAGTGTGTCACCCTTTATACAACTAATTCAGAAAAAGAATTTGTCTGAAAATAACTTCAGAAAGCATTTTTAAGTCAAATAAATCTTCCTAATCTTTATGAGGGAAATCAAGACAGCCTGTACAGACTCAGACATAGGAGATAAGGATTCAAATTAAGTTCAGGCATCAACTCAAGCAAAACATTGTATTACAGCTGCCGTTTCTTATCATTAAAACTATGCTGCCATTTAAAAAGTAGGCAAGGACGAGTAAGGAAAAGCCGCTGTACAGTCTTGCAACTTCTGGACAGGGTGAACTATAAATTGAAATGTATTCCAAAAGTTCTATTTACAAATGCACATATTCAGAAGGAATGACACTGGTGCAACAACAACCACCTAAAGCAGGTTCTGTTGGCCCTCAAGCAGAATGCAGAGTTAGAATCATAGAATCATAGAGTTGGAAGAGACCACAAGGGCCATCCAGTCCAACCCCCTGCCAAGCAGGAAAGTCTAGATTCCAGTTCTAAGAGTGCCCAAAGAACATGCAGCTAAATGTGCCAGAAAGAAAAAGTCAGTCCTGCCACATCTACAGTGAGGGGGGAAAGTATTTGATCCCCTGCTAAATTTGACCTTTGGCCCTCTGACGAAGAAATGACCAGTCCATAATTGTAATGGTAGGTTTATTGTAGCTGTGAGAGACAGAATAACAAGAGGAAAACCCCCAGAAACCCCGAAGACAAAAGTCAGAAACATACTCATGAACTTAAAAAAAAAACCCACAAAATTCATCGCTGTTAAATATTTTGGTTACATTCAAAGCTACTATCTCCACTTCACTGCTCAACATACAAATCAGTGTTATATCACACTAACTTCTGACAGCAAAATGCAGAGTATAGAATGAAAGAATCTTTATCTTGTGCACAAACACAGAACATAAGCGCAAGGAATGGATAAACTGATAGCCAAGGTTATGTATATGCCACAAGTCATTTTTGAAGTGACATAATAGTGAAGAAACCCAATTAATTAATTTAGGGGAGTAGTGTATTTCATTATTTTAAGAAATGGAGACAGTGAGAGATTTTACTTTCTTGGGTTCCATGATCACTGCAGATGGTGACAGCAGTCATGAAATTAAAAGACACCTGCTTCTTGCGAGAAAAGCAATGACAAACCTAGACAGCATCTTAAAAAGCAGAGACATCACCTTGCCAACAAAGGTCTGTATAGTTAAAGCTATGGTTTTCCCAGTAGTGATGTATGGAAGTGAGAGGTGGACCATAAAGAAGGCTGATCGCCGAAGAATTGATGCTTTTGAATTATGGTGCTGGAGGAGACTCTTGAGAGTCCCATGGATTGCAAAAAGATCAAACCTATCCATTCTGAAGGAAATCAGCCCTGAGTGCTCACTAGAAGGACAGATCCTGAAGCTGAGGCTCCAATATTTTGGCCGCCTCATGAGAAGAGAAGATTCCCTGGAAAAGACCCCTGATGTTGGGAAAGATGGAGGGCACAAGGAGAAGGGGACGACAGAGGACGTGATGGTTGGACAGTGTCCTCGAAGCTACCAACATGAGTCTGACCAAACTGCGGGAGGCAGTGGAAGACAGGAGTGCCTGGCATGCTCTGGTCCATGGGTTCACGACGAGTCGGACACAACTAAACAACAACAAAATGAATAAAGGATGCAGAACACTCCCTTGAATCTGGGAACAATGCAAATTACATTGCTGGGGTAACAGGAAGCACCAGGTATTTATTTACTGGTGCAGCTGGAGCATGAAACTAACAGGAAGAATGGCTTCCACAGGTTTTCATTCACTCATGCTGGGAGAAGGGAGGGGGGGATGCAGCCGCGTAGCTGGGGGGGGGGCCTGGAGTTTCACTCTGTGTCCATCAGCTTGTGTGCTGGTGACGGAGACCATTCTCTGGAAGCGTGGCCCTGCGGATGAAGGACTGGTATCCTCCTGGCAGACGTGGGGGATGGATGCCCATTGCCCCTGCCCTGACATTGCTTGGCCCACCCACTTCAAGACGAGAGCATCTCCTTTCTGCTCTCATGCAGGAAGGTTCTTCTCGCATTCTCTGTTGACACTCAACTTGTAGGGTGTTCTCCCAGCCCCCATGCAAATTTTTCCTTCCTCCTACCTGTTCTTTTTACACAGAGTGCTTCTGCAGGAGCCGCGGCGCTGGACAAAGGAGATCCTGGAAGAAAGAAGGTATCCTTGAAGCATGGCAGAACTCTAGGCTAAGGGCTGCTTCGAGGGAAGACTCCCTGAACATGTGAATGGGCTACCACAGACCAAACTCAACTTGAAAAAAAGAGATAATTCATGTACTTTCATAAACCAAGGAAATCTTCAATGAAAATTATTTCAAACAAACCAGCAAACGAAAATGGTTCTGGGACTAAGCCTTGGTTTGGAAGGTGCAGCCTGGTTTGCAAAATCTGCCCAGGGATTCACTGTCTGGTACAGTTCTGCAGCTTCTCCTTTCATTGATATCCCAATTAATCCACAGGCGCTGAGCTATGGCCTAAAAAGGCCCCTGCGTGGGTCAATCCTTGGTATATCTAGGCAAGGCTGGGAGCAACTGCTACCTGCCACCCTTTGGAGAACCATGGCCAGGCAGTTGGCAGCTGGGATGAACAACCCGAGGCCCACAACCTAATTCCATGCATCCTAGAGATAGGGGGCGAGGCACACTTACCGCGCGGCCTGCAACATGCCCAAGCCACGCGTCTCTCCTGGGACGCCGAGGGGGAGGCAGCGGGTGGGCTCCATGAAGGCTCCACCTAGAGCGCCCTGCCCGGCTCACCCTGCTCCCATGGACGGCTTGCCCCACCCTCATGGATGGCTCGTCCTGCCCCCTGAGAGCAGGTCACCCGATCGGCTAGCTACATTGCTGGGGGAATGCAGTAAGAAACCTACCCTTAATAGTCTCTGTTTTTCTCAATCACTTTTCCTCCCTCCTGAACACAGGTAATAAGCCCAAATAGGAGAGTCTTGAGCTAAACCCTTTGTCTACAATGTGCTAGTTTTCTACTAGCAAGGACTTTTTTTACACGGAAGAGCATGAAAAATGAGACACCACCTGCAATGTTGGCTCCCCATTTCCCATTATTCCCGGAGAGTGGCCCGCTATGATGGGAGTTGTAGTCCAGCAATACCTGGAAGGCGGCAGGTGAGCCACCCCCTGTTCTACATAGAGTTCATGCAGTTCAAGCAAACAAACCCAAGTCTCCAATATTATCTCCAAGGAGCATGTGGGGTTTGTTTCTGTCTCGCTCCTTTCCAAGCCCTGCTTTCCTTTAATGCAAAGGTCGCCGACATGTCATCTTTCCAGGCTTTGTTGGACTACAATTCCCATCATCCTTGGTTAGGACCAGGGTGGATAAAAACAATGGGTTTTTTTTAAAAAAAATCAGATTTTTTTTTATTTAAATCAGATTTTTTTAAAAAAAATGCTTTTTGAGGAAAATATATTACCATCCAAAGGTTATTCAATCATGAAATAAAGATTAGTTTTTTAATTATGTAGAATAAGGCTGTATATGTTTAATTTTTTTTTTTGGTAAATAAATTCCATTAATCCATTCACAATGTCATTTATGCTCTTCCAGAGGTTTTTGTAAGATTATTGGGCAGTTTCTCTGCCTACAAGATATTATCACAAATGCTTGGTTTACTTTTGCAGTTCTCAAAACTGAATTTGACTCAGCAGAGATCACATGCCTCTTCTTCACAGCAAAAATGTTATCACCTGAACAGAGTTGAGAAAAAGACCTTAATCCTATTGTTCTACAAACCTATGAATACAGATTGTTCTACAAACCTATGAATACAGAACCAAACCCTTCAGCACTAAGTTTCAAGAAGTTCAGTGAATAGAATAGAAACAATATTTTTCTGATTGTTTGGAGTGGAATGGATCTAATAAATCTATTTAAATTGTTATTATTAAGGTAATGATTATTTTTCTCCTTCCTAAGTACAATAGAAAAGTTGTCCAAATATGAATGATTAACCTATTAAACTGGGGATAAAAAAAACTAATATGAAAAGTTGTTATTCTAAAAATCTTCATCTACTTGCATATTAAAGTTATACCAGCAAGAATTAGTCTTTATGTAGAAAACTATGATTTAAATCAAGCCTTACTGACTAGTGATTTAAATCGTGATTTAAATCAGTTTGATTTAAATCAAATCCACCCTGTTTAGGACTGATGGGAGCTAAAGTCTACAATATCTGGAGTATATCATACTGGCTTCCCCCGCTCTGTTCACCCCTTGCCAACAACATACACAATATTTTTTGGCAAGCAGCTAATTCAATTTCTTTTTTTAAAATGTATTTTATTGGCTATATTAATAAATATAGGGAAGACTCCCTGGAAAAGACCCTGATGTTGGGAAAGATGGAGGGCACAAGGAGAAGGGGACGACAGAGGACGAGATGGTTGGACAGTGTTCCTGAAGCTACCAACATGAGTCTGACCAAACTGCGGGAGGCAGTGGAAGACAGGAGTGCCTGGCGTGCTCTGGTCCATGGGGTCACGACTAAATGACTAAACAACAACAAATGTGAATTTATATCCATGGCTGGAGGCAGAAATGCTTCTCAGTCCCTGTTGCTGGAAGGTACAGGAGAGCAGAGCATTCTTGCACTTTTTGCGCACTGGCTTCCGACAGGCACCCAGCTGGTGAATGTTACGGCAGGATGCTTGACTAGATGGGCTACTGGCCTGATCCAGCAGGCTCTCCTTATACTCTTATGTGATTTTAAGTTGTCATAAGCTGCCTTGAGTGATGCACAGCCACTAAAAGGGTATGACAGAATATAAATAAGTAAAAAACACGGCATATAACTGGAGGAGTTGGAGAAAGCTGTTAACAGTATTTGTAATCTGCAGCTCAGAGCCCAGTGGCCACACACCCTTCCTTGCTACAATGCCTCAAACTTAGGCAAAAAACGTATCACAGGTACTGCCAGCAGCACCACCTATTTGGTAACTGCTTGCCTCCCACACATCAGCAATTGTGCCAGCCAGGGGTAACTTTTCACTCATGGCAAACTCAGGTATCAAAAACACCGCAATAAGCAGAGTGGGCCACAAATAATTTGGTCAAGTTCACAGGACTAAAACGTAGAAACTTGATAGAGCCTGCCACAGAAATACAAAGGCGTGGAATGATGCTGCAACTAGGCTAGGGCAATGTATTTCCCAGAACCAATATGGGGGAGACCGCGATAGCAGCTTCACTCAGCGGTGTATCTCTGGTGAAACCGTCCCTGCTTGAGTCCCTCTGTCTCCAGCGCCCAGCACAGTGAGGGGCAAACAAACTAGAGTAGTAGTAGTAAAAGCCGCAAAATGGAAATCGCAGAAGGTTCCAACAAAGGAAGAATGGATCTGTAAAGTAAATGAATATCTAATCTTGGCAAAATTAACTGCTGTAATAAGAAATCGGTCGAATCAAAAATTAAAAAATGAATGGAAATGCTACGAGGAATATATGGCAAAGCATTGCTCAAAGAAAGATATGCTATTATACCTGGATTAAAAATGTGAAGTAATAAATTGTAATATAAATAAATAAATAAAAAATAAACTGTCTTCCTCTTCTTCCTCCTGGGGAGGCAGTCTCCAACATTCCTCCTCTGCCCAGTTCCTGACAGGCAGAGGGAGAAACAAGCAGTTTTTCAGAGTCCCTGACCCTCAACACAAGCAAGCGGCTTCATTAAACTGGTCCCCCTTCCAGCTGAGAGCCCCGAACCCGCTCCTGCTTGCACATGAGTAGGGGTGGGATTGGGGCTGCAGCCTTGCTTGAAGCCCACCCTCTTGGTGGAAGGCAGCCAGGTGGTGTAGGGGCTCTTTGATGCTGCTGGGGGGTCTAGTGCTCGCTAGCAGCCTCCAGCAGCCCCTCTCCACAAGGCGCAGATGGGGTGGCTTTGCACCCCACGACTGGCAGACTTCACCCAGGAGGGTGGGTTGTGTCTTTCCTGCTGGGGTGAATGAACCCCCTCCCCAGAAAAGAGGCAGCGCACCCGCACAGGTGAAGGCTAAGGCAGTCAAATGCACAGAGCCTGTCAGGCTCTGTGTGCTTGGCTATTGCCGCCTGGTCCGTCATCGGGGAGTGGGGGACAAGGTAGCCCCCCCCCACGTCAGCAAATGTGGAGGGAGTCTGGCCAAGGAGCCCCAAGGTCCTTGCTGCTCAAGCGCAAGCAGCAGGGAAATCAGGGCTGGCTCCGCTGGGGACAGGAGCTTTCCCGCCCCTAGTGGAACCTGGCCCAAGAGCCCTGGGTCACCTCCTGGTCACGCCCAAGCGGCAGGGGCCTTGGGGCTAGCTCAGCTGAGGGCAGGAGCCTTTCCGGCCCCCAGCTGAGCAGCAGCAGCAGCCTGGCGCCAGCTGCACTGGCCACAGCCCACAAGGTGCTGGGTTGAAAACACCTCAGCTCCTGCAGTGAGAGCTGTGGCAGTTTCACCCGGAGCCTCACCGGCTGGGGCCAATGCAGCTTTTTCAACATCACCTTTTATTGCCAAACCACGATATTTGGCTGGCAATGCACCAGAATGTTGAAAACCCAACATTGCCCAGCCCTAGGTACAACTAGGTGGACAGAATACAGTGGTATCTTGGTTGACGAACTTAATCTGTTCCAGAAGTCTGTTCTTAAACCAAAACCTTTCTTAAACCAAGGCACACTTTCCCTAATGAGACCTCTCGCCACCGGTGTCCTTCCACCATCTGGATTCTGTTCTCAGACCGAGGTAAAGTTCGCAAACCGGGACACTACTTCCAGTTTGCAGAGTTCGTAAACCAAATCGTTCATAAACAGCAGTGTTCTTAAACCAAGATACCACTGTACTAAAACATGATAAAACACAAAACATTAAAAACTTCCCTAAACAGGGCTGCCTCCAGATGTCTTCTAAAAGCCAGGTAGTTGTTTATTTCCTTGACATCTGGTGTGAGGGCATTCCACAGGAAGGGGGCCACCATTGAGAAGGCCCTGTGCCTGGTTCCCTGAAACCTCACTTCTCGCAGTGAGGGAACTGCCAGAAGGCCCTCAGAGCTGGACATCCGTGTCCGGGCTGAACGATGGGGGTGAAGACACTCCTTCAGGTATACTGGGCCAAGGCTGTTTAGGGCTTTAAAGGTCAGCACCAACACTTTGAATTGTGCTTGGAAACGTACTGCAATGAAGCTTGGTGTCAAGGAGCTGAGGAGGGAGGGTCTCTGGAGGGACAGCAAGGAGGTTCTTTGTTCCCAGTGTCCTGCCAGCCCCAGGAGGAAACTCCCTAAACATATTAGTGCACAGGATTGTTGATCCTTTGTCTAGCTGGAGCTTCCCTCAGTAGCAGCAACCTATACTACCCAGGGCCAGCCTGCCCCTAAGGCCGACTGAGGCACCTGCCTCGGGCAGAGGAATCCAAGGGGCACCTCTGAGGGCATGCACCCCTCTCACTAGATCCTGCTGGAACCCAGAAGGGATGGCTGGTTCCCCCTACAAAGCCTTCTCCAACCCCTGACTGTTCCTATTGTTAGACAACAGAAGCTCTTCAAGAGTTTTGGCACACTGATAGAGAATGCATTAATTTGGCAGAAGCTGGAGGTCCCTCAAAAAGATCGAAAAGAAGCACTAACGAAGACCTACCGGTACATCTTAAGAGGTAGAGTGACTGTTCTATTCTTTCTAAGAAAACAATGATATGCCATGGCTTAGTAACTACATCATCTGCAAGGGATTACTAGTCTATTGATTCAAAATATTATTTCATCAGTGCACACGGCTGGAGAATGTCATCCTATAACCTTGGGCAAGGTTCCATACGGAAAGGAGTTGAAGTCAAAGTATAGTTTCCATATTACATTCCAAAACATACACAGTAAAAGCCTTCAAAGTGAATATACAATTATTTAGATCACATTGTTGCATGAGTCATGTACAGCAAAGTCATTAAAAATAAGATATACACAGTCAAAATATAAATAAAACTGATACAGGAATGCTGGCACATGCTTGTATGAATTAGGTAACAATTAAAGCTAAGCCAAATGATGGCTTAGCCTTAGTCAATGCAAATGAATGGGTTTCCAGAGAGGAATTTTCCTCCCCTGGCTCTCTTGCTGCAGCACTGCACTGAACTAAGCTGCTGTTTAGCTTAATGTGTCATCAGAACCCAGCCTCGTGGTGTGCTGTCCCCCAAACAAACCACAGGGCAAACCTTGGTGACACCTCGTGGTTTGTCTGGAAGAAAGCTAAACCATGAGCCTGAGCTTAGACGATATGCTAAGCCAAACTGTGGCCCAGCACAGCAGCAGCAGCAGCAGGACCAGGAAAGAGCAAAGAGCCCACAGCCTTCTTTCTGGTAGCCTTAGTACAGCATATTTGCTCATTTGTGGTTTGAATTAACATTACATGAATTCCAGTAAGAAACAGAAAAAGGAAGAAATGTTAACTTTCCCCTTGGAAGTTGTTCATTTATATATTGCTTTCTTACCTGCCTGGATCTGATAGCATTAAAACTGACCAGTTTAAAAAAAACACGCACATATGGCTCAAATGCCAACCCCATTATAACAAGCATTATCCCTTAATAATATTGATCAGAGAATGAGATGACTTGTTTTTTACTTAATTTTATACCAAGTGGCTTTGTTACAAATAACAAAACTTTGACTGATTCTCACCCAAGGATTTGAGAACTACAGATATTGTACAGACATTAATAATTATATGAAAGCAAAATAGTTAACAGTGGTCATTGATAACAAGGCAACGCTGCGAATTAACCCAAAACATCCTGGCACTGGTTGGCTAATTAACCATGCAATAAAAATCTGTAATCTCATTTCAAACCAGAGGGGGCAACACTGAATTTCACACTGGACTCTCTCTAGGCAGCTCCTGTTGCACTGCCTTTGTTAAGGGTTCCACAGAGAAGTATCGTCATAAGGCTGCCATACACCCTCTCTTAAAAGGGAAGGGAGTCCAGCGTCAGAATTTTGTTTCTTGCCACAACTATAAGCTTAAGATACAAGGTTGGTAAGGGAGAGAGATTTTGGCACCCGAGGCAAGTCACAAAATGGCACCAACACCCACCAGGGAAGAAGCGGGGAATGAAGATCACATGGGGAACAAGGCAGGAATGAAACCAACCTAACCTGGTGGTTGAAATGGGAATCAAAGACCGTCGGGCAGGAGGAAGGGACCTGCTCCGAGTCAAGCCAAGAGAGTGCAGAGCCCAGCAGACACCAGAGAGCAGCCCCCGCCGCTTGCTTCCTAGGGGTGGCAGGAGACCGGCAGCACCTCCTATTCACCAAGGATAGAAGCAGCATTGGCACCCACCCTCCGAGGAGTGGCAGTGGCAGCAGCCAATGCATTCCTTGGAAGCTGGATCTGCTGCCCTCGTGGATCCTGGCACCCGAGGCAGTTTCTTCACCTTGGCTCATGGGTAGGCAGGCCCTGAGGTTAGTCAGCCAATAATGTTCCTGCAAGTAACAGCACACCTTTGGGGGAGAAACACCCATTTTTCTTCACTCTGACTGGCAAAGCAAGCAACCATCCCAATGCAGTTGGCGCCTCAGTGAAAACACTCCGCCAAAGTCGGCTAATTATGAGATATTAAATGAAAACAGGTACTGACCAAATATATAAAAACTAAGAAAGTTGACCATAGGAAAATACCATGATCCATAGCTGGATAAACTATGTATTAGAATCTACCAAAGTAATTGCTTTCAGGTCCCGAACTGCATTTCAGTGACAGGGCACTTACATTCCATGCTTGTATTCAGTAAACTGCATTACTGTATATATTTAGCAAATTCTAAAGGACTCACTTCACACACACAAAATTAGGGCAACAAAAAACTAGGAAACACCTGTCACCATATTTAAAAGGTACAAAATAAGATCCTGCTTACAAAGCACCTCCTAAGGATTTTAACATACTCAGCAGAAGCCTTTTAGGATGAAAACAGAGGAAGGAACAATTATGGCAAAAATAAGGATAAAGGTTTGTCGACAAGACAGAATCATAGAATCCTAGAGTTGGAAGAGAGCCCAAGGGCCATCCAGTCCAACCCCCTGCCAAGCAGGAAACACCATCAAAGCATTCCTGACAGATGGCTGTCAAGCCTCTGCTTAAAGACCTCCAAAGAAGGAGACTCCACCACACTCCTTGGCAGCAAATTCCACTGTCGAACAGCTCTTACTGTCAGGAAGTTCTTCCTAATGTTTAGGTGGAATCTTCTTTTTTGTAGTTTGAATCCATTGCTCCGTGTCCACTTCTCTGGAGTAGCAGAAAACAAACTTTCTTTGTCCTCTATATGACATCCTTTTATATATTTGAACATGGCTATCATATCACCCCTTAACCTTCTCTTCTCCAGGCTAAACATACCCAGGTCCCTAAGCCGTTCCTCATAAGGCATCGTTTCCAGGCCTTTGACCATTTTGGTTGCCCTCCTCTGGACACGTTCCAGCTTGTCAGTATCCTTCTTGAACTGTGGTGCCCAGAACTGGACACAGTATTCCAGGTGAGGTCTGACCAGAGCAGAATACAGTGATACTATTACTTCCCTTGATCTAGATGCTATACTCCTATTGATGCAGCCCAGAATTGCATTGGCTTTTTTGAGCTGCTGCATCACACTGTTGACTCATGTCAAGTTTATGGTCTACCAAGACTCCTAGATCCTTTTCACATGTGCTGCTCTCAAGCCAGGTGTCACCCATCCTGTATTTGTGCCTTTCATTTTTTTTGCCCAAGTGTAGTACTTTACATTTCTCCCTGTTAAAATTCATCTTGTTTGCTTTGGCCCAGTTCTCTAATCTGTTAAGGTCCTGAAAATTCAGCCACATTTGCCAACTTTCACACACCTCAAATAGCCCTCTTACAAAGGCCACCTGTCAACACCCTGAGGGAGAGAAAATGAAAGTAACTTGCTTTCTATTTGCACACCTAAGTCCTGGATGCTGTAAGGCAACTTCCTGAATCATGCAAACATTCCACACACTGCAAATAGCAACAAAAACCATGACAGATGAGCAAGTTTCTGCAGCCTGACAACGCCTTCTGAGTTTCGCTGACTCCCGGAAAGCTGTCTTGCCTCATTTTAGCTTATATATTTTTTTTAATTTTAAGAGGAAGCAATTGCAACATTCATTCCTATCTGAAATGCAAAAGGTTCACTGAACTCTGAGGGCAAAGTTCATGGTTTGTAAACATGGTACAGAAAATACATCCACGTTGAACCCATATGTAGCGCTGGAAGTTGTAATGAATGGATTTTTAAAGAACTAAAGCTGCAAAATAACTAATTTGGTTGGGAGGCAAATTTTTAATTAGTAGGGCTGCAGTAAAATGCTTTTTTTATTTTTGAAGCTACTTTGGTGCTGATAAAACTGTAACAGGGAATAAAAAAGAAAGCATTCTATATCATTTATTGCAGATGGTGAGATTTAACATTACTGTTAGCTTTGCACTTCCTCCAAAATCTAAGCAGCAGCTCTACAGTGAGGTAACAATATGCATATGTAAATTTAAAAAAACTAATTGATTAAAAGGTAAAATGACCAACCAAAATATCTTTAACTGATGGTACAGCCTTGATTTTAACTCCTTGAAAATGTTGATTCAAGGTTCCCACGTGAAGAATGTTTCATTATGATCTCATCTTCCTATTGCAACATAAAACTATCCAGAGTCTAGCGAAACGCCATTATGATTTTTAAAAGCAGTCATTCTCTGAAATGCATTTTGCTGTTGTGAGACGAGAGAAGCATTATCATGAAATCTGAACAATAAAAGGGTCCTGTGCTTATTTAAACTTGACAGTGCACTACAGAAGGTCCATGAAGCTAGTCTAATGCTAAAATAATGTTGCAATTTCCAGGCTATTGGTATGCTTATAAGCAGGCAGGCGGGGTTAGGACTGCGGCCAAAGAGTAACAGAATTTAAATTAAATTATCTGGTGCTGTAAGGAGTAGCCAAGATGCAAGCTGGGCAAATGAATTTAAAATAAACTACTACCCTGGAAATGAGAAGTTCGGCATCTACATGAAACAGTGGCTCCGCTCCTTCCTCCTGGGCTGTGTTCAGAAAGTGGTGGGAGGGGATGTGTGTTCAGACCCCTGGGCTCTCACTTGTGGGGTGCCTCAGGGTTCCATCCTCTCCCCCATGCTTTTTAACATCTATATGAAGCTGCTTGGAGAAATCATCAGGAGGTTTGGGCTGGGTGTTCATCAGTATGTGGATGATACCCAGCTCTACCTCTCATTTAAATTGGAACCAGTGAGGGCGGTGAAGGTCCAGTGTGAGTGTCTGGAGGCGGCTGGAAGATGGATGGCGGCAAACCAATTGAGGTTGAATCCTGACAAGACAGGGGGGAAGTCTGGTGGTTGATTAAGGAGGGTGGAGATAAAATGGCAAGAAGGGAGGTAGGGTGAAAGAATATATATGATTAATTAGGCAGGCCTACCACGGTACCCCGATGTCAGAGAGTAAGAATTGATTTGGAAGAGAAGAAATATTTGGATTTTTTTTTAGGAATGGTGCTGGATTAATATTTTATAAAGTATGAATTAAGCAACAGTTTTATGGGAATTAGAGTTAGATAAGGACATAAGAAGTTAAGATTTGCATTAAGATGTTATATTTTGATATTTAGAAGTTAAAAGACATAAGATGTTGAGATGAAGATTATGAATATTGGTGAAAGAATTGTTAAAATAGATAGAATAGTTACTAAAGTAAATTAGAATTGAACGCAGAAGAGAGAACGGGGGAAGTCCCCCAAATTAGATTTGGAAATAAGATTATGACTAAATAGTTGGAGTGTTGGTGTTTCTGTGAGGTATGTATTTGCTTTTTGTTTTTATTTCATTAATGTAGTTTGTAGTTTTTGTTTTGTTTTGTTGTCATTATTTGCTGTTTCTTTGTTGTTCTGGATGTTCTCTGTTTTTGATGTGGAAACCCAATAAATTTTTGTTAAAAAAAATGAATCCTGACAAGACAGAAGTACTGTTTTGGGGGGACAGGGGGAGGGCTGATGTGAGGACTCCCTGGTCCTCAATGGGGTAACTGTGCCCCTGAAGGACCAGGTGCGCAGCCTGGGAGTCATTTTGGATTCACAGCTGTCCATGGAGGCACAGGTCAATTCTGTGGCCAGGGCAGCTGGCTACTACCCTGTTTCTCCTAAAATAAGACATACCCATAAAATAAGCCATAGCAGGATTTCTATGCATTTGCGAAATATAAGCCGTTCCCCAAAAATAAGCCATACCCCGAAAATAAGCCATAGTGATGCGGCACCTCCCATTAAAACAGCCTGGAGAGGTGTGGCTATGCAGCGTACCGATGTGACGCAGTTAAAATAAGACATCCCCTGAAAATAAGCCATACTGTGTTTTGTTGGGTGAAAAAAAATGTAAGACGGTGTCTTATTTTAGGAGAAACACGGTAGCTCCATCTGGTACGCAGGCTGAGACCCTACCTGCCCACAGACTGTCTCGCCAGAGGGGTGCATGCTCTGGTTATCTCCTGCTTGGACTACTGCAACGCGCTCTACGTGGGACTACCTTTGAAGGTGAACCAGAAACTACAACTAATCCAGAATACAGCAGCTAAACTGGTGACTGGGAGCAGCCGTCGGGACCTTATAATACCAGTCCTAAAGGATCTTCACTGGCTCCCAGTACATTTCTGGCCACAATTCAATGTGTTGGTAATGACCTTTAAAGCCCTAAATGGCCTTGGCCCAGTATATACCCCCATCGCTCAGCCCAGACACCGAGGTCCAGCTCTGAGGGTCTTCTGGCCGTTCCCTCACTGTCAGAAGTGAAGTTACAGGGAACCAAGCAGAGGGCCTTCTCGGTAGTGGCACCCTTCCTTTGCAATGCCCTCCCATCAGATGTCGAGGAAATAAAGAACTACACAACTTTTAGAAGGCATTTGAAGGCAGCCCTGTATCAGGAAATTATTTATGTTTGATGTTTTACTATGTTTTTATATGCACTGTAAGTCACCCAGAGTGTTGGGGAAACCCAGCCGGATAGGTGGGGTAACAACAACAGCAACAATACAAAGTACAGATGTTGGGGGGAAACTTCTATCTGAGAGCCTGGAGAAAGAGGAATTCAGTCAGAGTTGACATCACAGTCTGATCTGGTAAAGGCAGCTTCCCAGGCCTGATAGGAGGAAAGCATCTTCACCAAAGCAGCAAATGGAAGCAGTGGTTAATGGAGAATTAAATTAAAGCCTTAATGGAGAACCACTCTGCTCACTTCATGCAATCCAAACATCATAGGAATAAGCATATTTTCTAAGTAACATACAGGTGAAACTCGAAAAATTAGAATATCGCGGAAAGGTTCATTTCTTTCAGTCAAGCCTCTATTTGTTATAATTGTGATGATTATGGCGTACAGCTGATGAGAACCCCAAATAAACAATTTCAACTTTGGGATTTTCATCAGCTGCATGCCATAATCATCACAATTATAACAAATAAAGGCTTGACATATCTCGCTTTGCGTGTCATGAGTCTATCTCATATATTAAACTCCAGTAGCTAATGGAAACAATTGCTTACATAAATGGAATTTTCCACAATATTCTAATTTTTCGAGTTTCACCTCTATTTGCCTAACTGACCGCAACTGTGAAAAATAATGAAGCATTATTTTTTGTAGATCCACTTTATATCTGATGAATAACATTGTTTGAGGAGGGGAAAGCCCCAGCCTTATTTTAAAAATTAGCTTTAGGGTGGATTAGCACAGCTTGTGACCTACATGTCAAATGCAGCCCTCAAGACACACGCACTGTGGCCTCCCAGGAGCTTCTCCCGCCAGGCCTTTCAAACTACTCAGTTCCAGCTCAGTAATGAGGGTGAAAGGCAGCACACACATTCAAAACTTTCCCTTTGGCAGCACAGGTACTCAAGGAGATGAAGCATTTAATTCTACTGTCAGACACAATCCAATTTTGTTCATTCGAGAGTTTCCACTAGACCAAGTTGATCTGGTATACTCAAAAGTTTGATAAGGGACACGGAGCTCTACAGGAAAGAAGTATGGTGTGGTAATGGACATTTCAGAGCCACTGAAAGAAAAGCTCGCTACCCTCAACACTATAGCTGCTCCAATAAATAGTATCCTGAGAACCTGGTTCAAATTTCACCTCTTCCTTGAACTCACTAAGTAACTTGAAGCAAACCCTCTTCTAAGCCCTCAATCCACACATAACCCTGTAATCAGTGTCAGAAACTCAGATATATCAGCCAGGTGCCAAATGGCTCCTTAAACCAGGGTTACAGTCGCCAAAACAGAATGCCTAGTTGCCATTTTGGGGCCAGACGGCTCAAAAGTCATATTTTTCAATACAACTTTTTGGTGCTGTAATTCATTCTGATTGTGCAGATAAAGTATCACAGACAGAATTCCACAGGATGTGTTGCTAGTGTTTGAAAATAGTCAAGATCCAAGAATCCCCAGGCAGGCACCTCCAGATGGTGGAGGCGTCAGGTGCCATCTTGGTGCCCAGGCATCTTCACTTAGTCTTAAGTGGCCAATAGTCAGGTGAAAAATGCACCTAGCAAATTTCAAATGTGCTAATGTGGGGGTCATAATCCTTACCTAATAAGGTGGAAGCCGATTCATTAAGACAACCAGGGCTCGCTTTACCAAGTGAAATGCCCAGGATTTTTTTTCAAGTCCTCAAATCTCAAAGCCACACTTTCCTGTCCCACACCTCATTCCACAATTGATTTCAATGTAGAGTGTGCCCTGCGTACTTTTCTGTCAATCTGTCATTCTATAGCTAATGAGCTCTCTGCACCACTCAGTTGATCTCAATCCAAAACTATTCCCAGACCAGGGGGACATGATCTGCCCATCTGTCTCTAGGCACCAAACCCAATTTTTATCTTACCAGAAGTACTAGCTATTTGTCCTGGATGTGTAATTTCCCCTCCACACTGTTGTTACTATTTCAATCCAGATAACGCATCTAACAAGAACTAGTCTACTTTTTGGGTAGACCCATGGACTGTTCTGAGCATGCTCAGAGCTGTTTCTACATCTGCAAACAGCTCAAACTGCTAAGTATAAAATGCCAATGTTTAAATGGCCACTGTTTCTTTGCAAGGAGGAGGACAGGGAGAGTAGCAAAACAGATGGAAAAGAAGACAACTTTTCTCCCAGCAGAGATGCAGTTCCGGCAGCAGGGATGCTTTCTGTGCAACTCAGACTTGAGGCAAGTTCTGAAGGCTCTTCAGGGCTGGCAACCTCTTCCCAATCCCACTGGGTTCCAACAACTGCACTGACACTTAACTGTACAGAATAGGCACCTGAATGTAGAAGCAAATCCAAATGGGGGGGGGGAATAGTAACTGGGATCTGTAAGTCCTTGGCGATGCCTTGAAGAGCTTGCAGGTCAACTAACAAGAGTTCACTGGTTCCAGGCCTGACATTGTCCAAACAATAAAGTCTCTACCTGGAACTTCAGTCCTGCAGCAGGAATCCTTGAAGTTCTCAGCTCCAGTCCTTGGTTCCCCTTTTCCCGCTTTCCACCAGCCTGTTTCTCCTTGGCCTGCTCTTTCTGCAAACCTGATCCAGCCGAGGTCTACCAACTTTATCTCTCCTTCCCCCCCCCCCCCAGAAAAAGGAAGGCGAGCCTCTCCAAAGCCAGGGCTGCTTTAAACAGTTAACTTATTAAACCTCACAATAATTTCATAATTATCTGTCTATGTATTTCTAAGAGTATAACCAAATCAGTAATTTTTTATATAACTGTAAAAACTACTCTGAAAATTACAAAAAAATTCAGAGTAGTTTTTACAGTTACAAAAATGAAACCTTCATCTGGCTGTAAATATTAAGATTATACCAACAAGAATGAGTCTTTCTGTAAAAAAATAATGATTTGCTGTCTTACTTACTAGTGATTTAAATTGTGATTTAAATCAAATCCACCCTGGTGCTAACTATTTGTAAAACAGCAATGCTTAAGTGTCCTTGTATAGATATACAAGGGAGGAAGATAGGGAGAAAACCACCACCCCACCATGACCTCTCAGTAGACCCACCAGGTTCTAGAGGACACTGACTGACCACCACGTCTTATAGAGTTAGTGCAAGGATTACAGGATGGTGTACTGAAGTTCTAGGCATTATTACCATATTTTCCAGGACCAGTCTAAAATAGAGAAGCAGTATGAAGATGAGAGCCAACATTTTCATTCATGAGCTACACGCAGGTATGAACCGCCAGTGATGAGCCATTTCTAACACTTGTTTAAAATGAAATATTTCAGACTTACCCTAATTGTTCTAAAAAAAGAAAGAAGACATTGTCAGGTGGGTTTTTAAAAAAAGAATTAAAGCAAGTTCATGGAAAAGGAGTGTATCAATAGCTATTAACTATGACAACCTAAATGAAACCTCTGCATTTGGAGGCAGTACACCTCTGAATAGTGCAAGCTCTGGGCTGGGCACAATTATGAGTTAGAATCACAGAATCATAGAATTGCAGAGTTGGAAGGGACCCCAAGGATCATCTAGCCCAACCCTCTGCAATGCAGGAATCTCAACTAAAGCATCCACAGCAGGTGGCCATCCAGCCTCTGCTTAAAAACCTCCAGTGAAGAAAAGTCCACAACCTCGAGCGAGACTGTTCCACTGCCAAGCAGCTCTCACTGCAGCAAAATAGCAAGATGGTGTTGGGATGTATTTCAAAAATTATACTATATAATTAATTCATTAACAGAAATGTGGGTTTTAAGGATATGTGGGCATATCTATATAAAGAAATCATACCAATGAAGCAGAGAAGCGAGCTTGTGTAGTACCAGTCTATATGACTTTTTAAAAATAGGATTTCTTTGCAGTTAGCTGCTCTTCATCAAAAGACTCACATGAAGCTCATCCAATGCTGTGAGGACGACATCCGAGTCGCGGCTGCCACTGGCCCACCTTTATTCTATGCTGTCCCTCAAAGATTCCCGATTCCTGCAATGCTGGGGGTTGGGCTACATGACCCTCAGGGACCCCTCCCAACTCTACAATTCTGAATGCTGCCTTTCTTGGTTGCCTTCTCACACCCCTCAATTCACTTCCTTACTTACTTTCTGTTGCATTCAGCTTTAGTCCAGTGCTGTGGCTACATCAGATTTTTTTTGATTTTTTTTTTTGCATGGGGGGGGGAGGAATCCCTTCATAGAATTAACAGGCAGATACCAAAAACTCCTCCTCCTGCCCCCCCCCTTCTGCTGTGTCAACATTTCTCTTGAGCTGAAGGTGGGAAGTGTTGTCATGACTGCTGATGTCACAAAGGCTTTCCTCCTGAAACTAAGGGAAGCAACTGTCGGTTTGCAAGTAAGATCCCTGAATATTTTTTTCAGTCTTGGGGTGCAATGCCCATCGGAGTTTGCGGGTCTCTCTCATATCTAGAGGAAGGGGCAGATTTGCAATTATAATTTGAGAGCTAGAGAGCGGCAAGCTTTTAGCTGGCCCAGACACGGAGGCAGAGAGCAGTGTTCTGTTCCAAGTGCTCCTCCTCTCACATCTCCTCACTACTCTGTAGAACAGTTCATAGTGAATCACATGATATCAGGTCAACGGGAACTAATGGCTACATTTACACCCTCCTCGCCATAGGCAATCACTCCACTGCAACAGATGAACGGACATCCGTGTCAGAATCTGTGTCGTTCAGCATGGAACACCCTGAGGAGTTCCAGCTTTAAGAGGCCGGAGAGTGCATCACTCAATTTAGAAAGGAGAGAGAGCCCTTTGGAAAAAGTCCACTGTAAAGACTTAAAAGCAGCATAGGAAGAGAGCGTGAAAGCATTACGAGATCAAGACTTGAAAAGCCTGATGAGGAAACTGCCTTTACATTAAAAGGCAAGCACAATTTCTAGTAGTAGCCTTTTGAGGTTTAAAAGGTATGCACTTCAGAGAAGGGGAAAATAATAGGTTTTTTTTTTTTTCATTTTAAAAAAATAGCTGCACGGTAAAATGAAATGCAAGAAAGTGGGCAAAAATAAAATCAATGGATATTCTGAGCAATTCATCTAAAAACAAAGGCCTGAAGCCAAGGATGCCTGCTTATTTCAAACATCAGTCAACGAACTTCAACCTCTGAAGTTCCTGGTTCATGTGCAATGGCCCTGACTGTCCTGTCTCGCTCTCTCTGGCCTTCCCCTCATCCCCTTAAACTAAATTCTTCCAGAGCCCAGGGCCCTCCTCTCTCGTGTCTCTTGGACAGCCAGGGAACCCCTGCACCCTCCTCCCCCCACCCCTTTCCCTAAGGTCCATCCATGGCAGGGAAAGAGGCCTTCTGTCTGCCCCCCCCCCCCTTACTTGCATTGGCTCCATAGTGGATTAAGCCTGCCAAACGGCAGAGAAATAGGTCTGGGTGGGATTGCAGCAGAAGTAAATGGGATTCACTTTCCTCCATAATCTGGAGTGGGGGCATGGACTTGTCACTTACTCTTTCTTACTCAAAAATAATAAAGAGGCAGCTGAGGAGTGTGTATTTCTTGCCTGCACATTTTTAAAAAAACACTTTGCGGCATCCCATTGGCTTTCCTTCCCAGCACTTGTTTGTGTCCTCCATCCAACAGGTCCCACAGGCCTTACAACATTACATGCTTGTGGTGTTGCCTGTGGAGTTCTGAAGAGTTCTGAGTATTGTGTTAGTTAAAAAGAGCAACAATGAAATGGAGCTTTTAACTTTTTTAAAAAAAAAGTATACACCACTGTCCTTTAACTAAAATAAAAATAAAAATCTAGAGTGCTCTGCAGACAACATTTTGGAAAGGCTCAATTCTTACAATGTCCGTGGATGTAGAGAAACACAGTGATATGTATGAAAGCTTAGATTACAGAAAATAACAAAATTAACTGGCAGAGCAATATGAGGCTTTGTGGGAGCCCGGACTTGGGGGGGGGGGGTTACAGACACTGTCTGGAAGTGGGGGGATTCCAAAATCACCCTGATTCTAGTGTTGCCATACGTCCAGAACTTCCCAGTAATGTCCAAGATTTAAGCAGTGAAAATAGCGTCCAGGGGAATTTTGGGAAATCCTTGTGTACATGGTTCAAACCTTGCTTCCTAGTAAACCAAAAAGGGGAATAAACTCCTCCCCTCCAGCTGATTAGAGTAAAGGCTATTAGTAGCAGTTGACCATTATTATTATTATTATTATTATTATTTCTTGATTAAATTTATATACTGCCCCTCATCCGAGGATCACGGGTTGGTATAGAGCAGGGGTCAGCAACCTTTTTCAGCCGTGGTCCGGTCCACTGTCCCTCAGACCATGTGGTGGACCGGACTATATTTTTGGGGGGGGGGGGTGAACAAATTCCTATGCCCCACAAATAACCCAGGGATGCATTTTAAATAAAAGGAAACATTCTACTTATGTAAAAACATGCTGATTCCCAGACTGTCCACGGGCTGGATTTAGAAGGTGATTGGGCTGCATCCAGTTCCTGGGTCTTAGTTTGCCTACCCTTGGTATAGAGCAGGGGTGGCCAACTTCCAAGAGACTGTGATCTACTCACAGAATTAAAAACTGGCAGTGATCTACCCCCTTTTGTGGGGTTCAGTCAAAGTTGTTGAGCTTTTATTTAGGAAGGAAAGCACTGTTTTGTGGGGTTCATGTAAAAGTTGTTGAGCTTCTTTAGGGAAGAGAAAAGCGATGTTGAGCTTTTTTAGGGATGAAAGCCCTGTTTTTGGTGGTTCAGGTCATTTTAGGGGTGCAGGGAAAAGATGTTGAGATTTTTTTAGGGGAGCCAAAGTTTTTTAGCTTCTTTGGGGGGAACCACTGATCTACTGGTGATCTACCACAGACGTCCAGTGATCTACCGGTAGATCACGATCTACCTGTTGGACATGCCTGGTATAGAGTATAAAAACACAAAAAATACATATTGTAATAACCAAAAAGAAAAATAACCTCTCACACACTCACTTTAAAAGGCCATAGAATGCACAATCAGCCAAAGGCCTGGTTACAGAGAAACGGTTTTGCCTAGTGCCTAAAGGTGTATAATGAAGGCGCCAGGTGGGCCTCCCTGGAAAGAGCATACCACAAGCAGGGAGCGGCTGCAGAAAAGGCCCCGCTCTCGTGTTGCCACCCCCTGGACCTCTCATGGAGGAGGCAGGCAAAAAAAGGGGCCTCAGATGATGATTGCAGGGTCCAGGCCAGTTCATATGGGGAGGGATGGTTTGTGGCATGCAGAAACCTGAGAAGTGGGGAGGGTGTGATCTGCAACCAGTGCATGTTGGAAGCAGGGAGCGGGTGGGAGGGAGAACAGCCTGGGAAGAGGAGGAGGAGGAGGAGGAGGATTAGGCCCACAGGACAAAGATTACTCAGCATTGCTTTATGGCTTTTTGTATTCCTTTACCCATTTTACTGTCGTTTTTGTTTGAAAATGATCTGATAGTTTTAATTTTGTTAAGTGCCTTAGAAACCTTTATGGTGAGGGGTAGAACTTTTTTAAAAAAACAAAAACAAATGAAAGTTCCAAATCCTATAGCCACAGACCCTCTATAGCCACAGTGTCCCTATTTCCCAGCAACAATCTAGGTTTTACAGAAGCTGCCCAGGTTTCTGATTTGATCCCAGAATGACCCTCTTTTCCTTAGGACATCCCTATTTTCATTGGAGAAATGTTGTAAGGTATGGAGTTATGCGACCCCCCCGAGCCAAGGAGATAAACTGCCCAAGGTGGATAGAGGAAATTATTATTATTATGGAATAGGACGTCCCTATTTTCATCAGAGAAACCTTGGAGGGTATGTAACCATGCATCTGTTTTGCACTCCCTCTAGTAAATGATTTCTGCGCCCTCTGCCCCATAATCATTCCTTCGGGACCATTTGCCCTGCTTCAGAAGAACATATTGCCTCCTGAGTACCAGAACTAATCATGGCAGACCTATTTAAGATAACAAGCCTAGGAATCTGAGCACAAATACTATGATCAGAACAGAAATACTATATGCAGCAGAACTAGCATCGTATGTGCTTTTGAGGTATTGATATTTAACAGAGAAGTCTCACGATTTCTGGATATACAGGCGCACCAGAAATCATATGAGAGATCTTTGTGTTAAAATCTCCATAAAACAGGTCACCTGCTTGTTCTGATGAACAAATAAGTGACCTGCTGTATGCAGATTAAACACACAGATCTCTCACATGATTTCTGGGGTGTGTTTTCATGCAAGACTAATACCTATTACACTGGTAATCTGGTGTATTTGAGCATTGTCCAAACCACTTTAAAACACACACACAAACACACTTACTCCAAGGTCATTATTAGTAAAATACACAATCAGATTCTACACAAATTTATATGGAATTCTGATGATTTGGGGGTTTAAAAGAAGTTTCACCTTGCTTACATTCCACGTTGTTTTAAAATCATATCTGCTTTGCATTTTATTTTTACTGAGAGCAAACAGTAGCTTATCAGGCCAATTTCTGTAGCTGAATTCCATACTTTCAAAGCTACAGTTGCTCATGTTTCTTTTTTAAAAAAAAATAAATCCAACACTTTAGAAATGCAACACACTGTAAAGGCAATTTCACAAGGAGCCCAAGAAGCATAAAAACAGGGAGGGGAGGGGAAGCAACAATTTTGGACATGGGGAGGGGAGGGGAGGGGGCTTGTCTGAACATCACCCGGCACTCATGCCCCAGCAAGGATTCTTTCTACTGTATATATAGGGAAGGCAGTGTGATGCCTTTAAGGGAATCCAACTAACCTAGCTGCAGACAGTTAAGAACTGGATCCCGCCCTGGAAAGGGCAATGCTCTGCTCTAGAGCCGGCCCAATCACAGGTGGAATAACCAGGGACAGGCATCAAATGGTATTGTGAAAACTCAAAAGGCTCTTGATCCAAGGGTCAGAAAACTCTTCCCTGGGGACATGGGCGCAGCCAAGGGAGGACGGGGGGGGGCAGCTCCCGCCCCCCATTAAATCAAGTAAATCAATAAAAATACTTAACTGAGGTTCTGCCCCCCTCCCCCACACACACACATAAAGTCTGGTTCCTATGCCCATGCCCGGGGAACAGGGTCATGGCCACAACTTGTAGCAGAATTTCACCAGTGCCAGGAATTCATTAGTGTCAAGTGGGCAACGAATTACACCTGTCAAGTCGAAGATGAAAAAGAAACAAGGCGTGTCTCTCAGGTCCCATCTGCCTCAGGCAAAGACACCCCCCCCCCCAGGCAAGGCAAGAAAAAAACAAACAGGCACCAGGTCCCATGGGCATAGCCAAGGTTTTTATTAGGAGGGGCAGGCCTTTTGTTAGGTGCGCTCTGGCCCTCTCCTTGGGTAGGAGGAGGAAGTTTGCAAAACGAAGCTGCGGACGGCGGCTATTCACACGAGTGGACGTCTGCACGGGGAGGGCCTGAGCAGGAGAGGGGCGCGCGCCGTCGGCTAAGTGGCTTCGAAACGGGCCCTACCTTGGAAGGGGTTGGGCTGGGCAACTGAAAACAAGCCGAGTGGTAGGAGCAACAGGTATCAAGGCGCCTCCGGGGGACTCGGAGGGCGAGGGGAGGAGCCGTCGGTCGGCCCAAGACGCGCGCCCCTCGTGCTGGGAAGCGGTTTGCCAGCATTGCACGGGGAGAAAGGAAGGAAGGAGGCCGCTTGCAGCCAGCAACACGCGACCTGCATGAAGGCGCTCTGCATGCGAACGCTTTTCCGGCGCGCACATTTTACGGAAAAGGGCCAGCCGCACGTCTGAATGCATACACGGGGGAACAAAAAAAGCAAAGGAAGACAATCGGTGCCATGTTTTAAAGGCACTGCAATTTCATGTGGCGGAAGGAAAGCAAGCCTGGGGAGGGATCGTGACACGGGGGGGGGGGGAGGAAGAGAAGGACGGCTGGAGACTTCCTATTAGATTGAATCCTAGAATGGTAGAGTTGGAAGGGTCCCCGAAGGTCCTCCAGCCCAAAGCCCCTCTTCCCCTCGTCCCACTCACCGGGAGCTCCACGCTGACCTCGGTGCCGTCGAGCAGCTGCACCCGACACTGCAGCGCCGCTCGGCCGCCCGTCGCGGCCGCCTGGATGTGCGGAGGCGCCGGGGCGCCGGGCGCGGCCAGCGAAACTCCCGCCGAGGCCACTCGGGGCGCCCCGTCGCGCTCGTCTCCTTCGCCGGCTGCTCGCCCGTAGCGCTGCATCGACCGCCGGCCGAAGGTCCTGCGCAGGAACCGCAGCATGGTGCGCCTTCGCTCCGGGGGAGGCGAGCGGGACTCCGGCTCCTACCGGCCCCGCGCCGGCGCTACTGCGCGGACGGAGCTCCGCCAGCCGACGCCCGCCCGCCCGGGGAGCCAGCCAGCCAGCCAGCCAGGAAGGCAGCGGTGGGCTCGCTGCCGCTGGGCGGGGTCCCCGTCTGCCGCCGCGCCGCGCCGCCTCCCTTTTCAGCCGCAGGCGGTGGCGGCGGCGGTGGCTGCACAAAGCCGGCGGGCAGAGGCGGCGACCTGTCGCTCTCGCTCGGCCGAGGCCAAAGGGGGCCGCGCTCGCCCCGCGGAGCCGCTTCTCTCGCCCAGCGGCGGCGGCGGCGGCGCCTGCTCCGTCCCCGAAGGCGCCACCTCTGCGCCGCCGCCTCCTCGGCTGCCTTCCCTCCGGGGACGCTTCGCGGGAAAGGGCGCCTGCGCTGCGCCCCGAGGCTCGCGGCTCTACCTGCGCCAGGGCTCGCCACCTGCTCCACCTGGCCTTACCTGGGGCGGAGGAAGAGGGGTCGGAACAGCGGCGGAGATGCCTCGCTCCTCCCCGGAAAGCCGACGAGGCCCTTCTGCGTGCCGTCTGGCGCCCTCTCTTGCCCGCGCGGGCGTTGGAGGCGCCAGGAGTCAAGCGAACGGGACAGAGCGCATCTGTTACTCCGAAGACGTTACTCCGTCGCGGACGTTGGACAGTTACTTCCGAGTAAGTTCGGGGCAAGGCCAAGCCGATAGGAAGGGGCCTGGCAACGAACTCTTCGATCTCGGCCTGAGCAACTGTTATTGTGGTTTTATTTTGTATTTAATGCTGGGAACCGCCATTCCACCCATGATCTAGTGGGGATTCCTGCATTGCAGAGGGTTGGACTAGATGACCCTGGGGTCCCTTCCAACTCTACCACTCTAGGATTACTATCACAAGAGCCCTGCTGGATCAAGCCAACTAGCAATCTGTTCTCCTAGGAGTCAACCAGATGTCAATGGGAAGCACACAGGCAGATCCTGAGCACCCGGCAGCCCCCCCCCCCCCAGCTTAGGGTGAGGCCAGTGGAAGGGAGTGCGAAATGAGGGTTTCTGTAAAGTGCAGAACACACTGAGGCTGCACCCTTGTTTAATTTTCATTTCATTTTAAATTTGTATCTTGCTATATACAAGGTAGTTCACAAGCTGAAGAAACAGCAATATACAGCAAAGGTCACACACCTTATAATCAATCCAATACAATACAAATGTCGCAATAAATATATGACTTAAAATAAACAAATAAAGTACTATTCAATAATCCATTAGAATATAGTAGTATACAAGAAAATAATGTCAACATATCAGCAAATATTAAGCAGAAATTAAAATAAAATAAAATAAAGCAACAGCAAAATACACAATACATAAATGTATTTATGTATACCACAATACATAAAAAAGCCATAAAGTAATGATACTATTGTTAATTAATGGTGCCCTTTCTTTAGGTGTTGGTGTCCTAGAACAAAGCCAAACTTGGATGGAGGACCTTCTTGCATGACCAGGCATGCTGAGATGCATGTGTGAACAAAGAAGATTTAACTGCAGCTGATTTGCCCTGTCCAGGAAAGAAAGCAGTATATGGCTCAAGTGTTGAGCTCTTCGGCACAGAAGGCATCCATCTTCACCCAGTATCTTCTATGGTATGCCATGGATCAAAGCAGCAAGGCACAACACAGATAAGTGCCAGTTGTCTCACTTTCCTGTCTCTGTCAGTGAGCACTGCAAGTTGCCAAGTTTCTCTCTGTCCAGGGCTGTGTATAGGAGCAAGTATGAGTCCAAGTGACTAGCACAAGCCGCAAGGAGCAGTTTAACTCAGACTCCAGTAATGTCCATGTATTGCAGCCATCACTCTAATGGAGAAAAGTCAAGTTCTGCGCTGTTATGATGAGGGCATAACAGGCTGGCCTGGCAGTGAGAAGGCACCTTTACACACAACCCACCTCTATATGTTCCCATCACCCACCAGAGATCCTTGCAATGTGCAAGGCTGCCCTCCACATACAACCTGCCTTTCAGGATGGTGCGCATTTTGCAACTCTGAAGAAAAACTGGACATGTGAACTAAGTACAGAAAGTGTTAAAGGGTTGTGCAACATAAGAACTGGCAGAATAGTTCTGTAAAAAACAAAACCATAACCTGATCCTCAAAAGGTTCTCATTTATGATCGCCCAAGCAGCCTTTGGAAGAATATACCTGGAAAGGCAGCCAAGATATATTTTAAATAAAGAAAATATTACAGCCCTTCTGTGCGCTTTACCTCTCTTCTCTTGCAACAACCAGGCTGGGAATATATGATTTTGCAATAGCTGCAGACTCCTTTTGGCTTTCTGGAAGCCTAACGGCCACACCCTACCTCAGTATTTAAACAAAACAAAATACTAAAAGGACCCTGGATAAGAGAAGAAAGAGAAATAAATTGGGAAATGTTGTTCAAAATTAGGGCAAGAAAGGAAAATTACCAGATTAGAAGAAGGCTGCAATGCCTGTTGGAAGAATTGGGTTAGGTCAAGGTATACAAGAGGAGATTTCGTGAAGTCAGTTTGCTAACAATTCACACTACTACAGGGAGTCTACTGATCTCTCAAATAATTTGCAATACCAAATTACACCTCTATATCTAAATGAGTTCTTTTCTTTAAAATGTATTCCAAGATGCTCTTCAGCCTATTCCTACGGAAATATAATTGGCTAAATTCTGTGAGATTATCACCCAGTAAGTACCATATTTTTCCGTGTATAAGACTAGGTTTCCCCCCCTAAAAGTAATGTCAAAAATTGGGGTGCGTCATGTGCACGGATAGTGTCTCCGCCCATTTTCTTAAATCTGAGTCCCCAGAAATAGTCTTCTACATGGTGGCATCTTATACACGGAAAAATACGGTACATATTGGACTTAATAAGAGCTTGATAATATTTACACTCTGTTCTTTAAAAATACAGAGTTTCCCTTTCAGTGCCCACTATAGATTTGAATAAGCAAACAGTTTTACACATTCACCCTCCCAACCAGAATCTAGAGCAGGCAAGGCCAACCTTTTTGGACCAGTAGGGCCATTCCAATTTTTGAGGAAGTGTTGTGGGTGCCAGTCAGAATATGGCTGCCATTGGGGTGTAGCATAACACAAAATTAGTTAGCTTGGAAACGAGGAGACTGAGAGGAGATAGGAGAGCCATCTTCAAATATTTCAAGGGCTGTCACATGGAAGATGGAGCAAGTTTGTTCTCTCCTGCTCCAGAGCGTAGAACTCGGACCAAGTTACAAAAAAGGAGATTCTGACTAAACATCAGGAAGAACTTTTGACAGTAGAATGGGCTCCCTCCGAAGGTGAAGGATTATCCTTTATAGGAGGTTTTTAAGCAGAGGTTTGATGGACATCTGTAATGGATGCTTTAGTTGAGATTCCTGCATTGCAGGGGGTTGGACTGGATGACCCTCGGGGTCCCTTCCAAATCTACAATTCTAGGATTCTATAATTCACTTTGCTCTTCTATGATGCAAGTTCTATGAAGCAATATGTAATCTGCTTTCCTTCCGACCAGAAGGAAATAGAGTTCTAACATAAATCTAATCACAGTCGTTCAAAAATACGAAACTAAACTTTTGCTCTTGGTGAGCAATTAAAAAAAAATTGGTTGTCCTTTTTACAAGGAGAGAAGTATTAACGTAGACTGCATGGCAGCATTCCAGATTCATTAATTATACCGTGCCTGCCACCTTGTAACTATCTTCGCTTTCATTTCAAATGGATGTGCCCAGAGGCAGAACTGTACTTCTGTGTGCTGTTAACTGTCTGCTGTGATCTGACCTTAAAGTTAGTTGTGCCACTCACTTGTGGGAGGCAGTGTCCCTTTTACCTGCTCAATGGTGGTGAAAAAGGCAGTTAGCATATTTTTGCGTTGAGCTGACTTGCAGAGCTACAGGAACATCCCTTAAATCAAGATACCCTACGGTTCGCTCATTCTCCAGGTAGTCAACGAAGCACGGCTGGCTTGTGTAACACTACTTACTGAATGTCATTTACTGGTGTCTCCCAAATGCAACTTGACCAAAAAATGATACCTGTGGCCAAGATTGGACTTAATTAAGTCTATACACAACCCCACTTTCCTCCTTGCATTTCCTCCACAAATGAAGATTTTGTGAGAATTTCTGCCATCTTCATGGCATTCCCATGAAAACAAAAAAACTTTTGGGTGGAAAGGATACCCACTTACTTAATAGGCGAGTAAATGACCTTCCCATTTCCTTCGATTTTTATTAACGTTAAACAGAGCCAAGCCACTCTCCTCAGCAGCTGACTACTAGTCAGTTTAAAAATCTATTTGAAAACAGCACTGGGAATATGGCTACACGGTGCAAGGTTCCTCTTGCATTGTACAGGGAGTTGACTACCTTCATTCATTCTCAAGAGGTTTTCGAACTAAATAGCAGCCACCTGCTGGGTGCAGCAGCTGGCCTTTAACGCATTTGGGGAAAGTCGCCTCACCAAATACTACTCATCGTGCCATCTTGAACTTTCTACCTGAAATATACTCGGAGTCAAGTGTGAATTTCATGAACGGCGAGAAACTGCTGTCAGTTGCCATCTTGAGTTCCTTGGGACCCGGAGCTGAAGCCTGGATACACGGTGTGAGGCAGCAGTGCGGCAGGTGGCGGTGCTGCGGTGCTGTGTGTGGCGGTCAGCTCAGCAGGATCCCATCCTCATTGCCAGTGAAATATACTCTGAGTCAAGTGTGAATTTCATGCTCTTTATTCAGCTCATAGTAGTGAGGAATGCAGTTCCCCCAAAACGTCTGCTTTATATACACTATTTACACAATGGGCCCCACGTGATTGGCCAATTCCAGGATACTCCTGTATGCCAATCGGGTTGCGGATTCACTTCCACCTGGAGCTGGATTGGGTGGCTCCTGTAGACCAATCGGACTGCTGCATTCTGGATCCTATTCTAGGACCAATCAGACTGCTGCAATCTCAATCCTATTGTTCTAGGACCAATCAGACTGCTGCATTTGGGATCCTATTCAACTCAGTACATAACACTACCCTCTCCCTACCTGAACATCTGGCCAGACTCCTCTTTAGATGAGTTTTTGCTCTTCATATGATCTGACTGCTGAAAAATTCAACTGGGGCAGACATTTGGCTGAGCCCTAAGCTAAATTAAATTCATAGGGCTATGTTCCACAAAGTCCTGTGGTGAATAAAATCTTAAATTCATTAGTTTCAAAGTTACTCATGTCCATTAACTTTGAAGGGTCTATTCTGAGTAGGACTGACGTTGACCACCACCCCTAATCTTAGCTATAGTCTCTGACCAGCAGTACACTAATTAAGGAGGCTGCCTCAGAGGTAAATGGGCTGGGATCCTTCTGGCCCACTTGTAATATGAGCACCGCAGATCACTAATGTGTCCTGTGAAATCACACAATCGCAGAATTCTAGAGACGGAAGGGATCACGAGGGTCCCCTCATCCCACTGGTGGAGGAAGAGGAGTGCGGGGGGAACACACACCCCCTGGAAGCGCAATCCCGGCAGGGTGCCATTGCGGCTGCCCCCCCCCCGGCAGCACTGGGCGCCAGCCCCCCAGGACGCACGCCAGCCCTACCCCTGCCTGGTCTCCACCCCCCCACCCCCCCGGTGCTGGAGCATGAAGCTCCGCCACTGCCTCATACAACTCCCTGCTGGACTCTTGCCCAAAGTGTGGCTTGAACCCATGACACTGAGATTAAAAGTCTCGTGCTTTAGCAACTGAGTTGTCAGAAATGTACAGTTTGAATATTTCCCCTATTCCACTTCTTTTGGACAAGAGGTTGCCTTGACTTGGGGAAAGACTGCCCTCCTTTATGCAAGAACAGTTTGTCCAGAGAATGGTGTGAAGTTATGACACTTTTATTATGAAATTAGACATATTTGGCCATATAAAATGTCTGGATGAGAGACTGCCTCAGCACAATATGTATCTGGGCCAGTCCTGTTCTGACTAAAATCAGGAAGACCTTTCAACAGTGGAACGGATTCCACTGGACCTTTCAACAGTGGAACGGATTCCCTAAGAAGATGGTGGGCTCTTCTTCCTTGGAGGTTTTTAAGCATAGTTTGGACTGCCATCTGTCAGGGGTGCTTTAGTTGAGATTGCTGCACTGCAGAGGGTTGGACTAGATGACCCTCAGGGTCAATTCTAAGTTCATGATTCCGTTCTATAACTAGCCAGTGAGGCAACCAGGCAGTGGCAGTACCCCTGAGCCTACTAGCCATTTCCCTTTGTTGGTGGACATAGCTGTGGGCACTTCAAGGCTTCCCCTCCAACCCCTCCCTTAAACTAGCTCACTTCGCTCAGGTGGGGTGGAGGACATTGTCCCATGGCCAAGCCTTCTGTATGTGGGATGGAATGGGTTGTCTTCACCTTAGGCAGCACAATGTCTTGGACCAGTCCTGATATGGAAGGCAATCTGCCTCCCTAGCTGGTTTGGGGGTTAGCCCTGGTTCTGGTGTGAGTCAAATAAATGCACCCCCGCCTCCCTTGGCCTCTTAGATTCAGGCGGATGAGCTAGGGCAGCTCAGAAGGGCCTCACGCAAACACGTGCGTGTGCAACGGCAGAGGCCTGGCTGGAAAGCTTAAAGCCTGCCACTGCTACATGGGAGATGGATTGAAGAAAAGGAAATAGGAGTTGGCTCCACCTTGTAGCCTGACCAATCATGGCTTGGAGTTAGGTAGTCTTTAAAAAGTGTAGTGGGCGTCAGAACTGCGCTCCGGCTGAAAAAAAAAAAGCCCTGCCGTGAAGTGACCTGGCCACCTGCACCTCAGGGCTAGATGTATGCTTGATTTCCCACCCCCATGCGAGAGACATGACATCACAACAAGATTTCCTTTGTTATCCACATACCCACCTTTTCCTCAGACAACTCTTGACAAGGGCACTTAACTTCATGATGATATCACCTCTGTTGAAACTGTATGTTTTTAAACACTGGAATGCAACTGTACCTGTAAAACCAACTGAAGAGATTGCCACCCCAAGTTTCACCATTGGAAAGGTGAAACATGCCCTCAGTGCTATATTGCTCCATTGAGCTTTGTATCAGCTGAGGAAGAAGTGGCTCTTAAGGTGCTTGCAGCACTAGTGCCCAACTTTGGCAGGGAGCACACAGGCAGGTCCCTCTTCTGGAAAACTGTCTGTCATCCTCATGGCAAGAAACCGGCACGTGGGTCTCTGGGATTTCTTCTGCTCTGAAACTCCTGGTGCTTCACGCTGGGCATTTAGAGAAGATGCTGGGTGCCACATGTATTCAGTGATGCTACACAATGTTGTATCTACAAACATTTCACAATATTATGCTGTAACTTCCAGAATACTGTGCTATGTTGCTAAATACCAGATGTGTTAGTGAATCAGTAAGAAGAAAGAAAAACACTTTCCATATGTTTCTTCTTTTTGCCTAAATTTATTCTTTTAAACTAGACTTGAAGGTGAAGTGTGTCACAACATTAACAAACAAATTGTGATCAGTTTAGTTGTTATAATATTTATAGAATATGAGCCTTCATTTGGATTCCCTATCCAATCTGTCAGGGACTCTGGGGTGGAAACTAGCAACTAACTCACATCATGACTTTGCAAAAAAAGGAAAATCAAGTACAGTACTAGGAAAACTAGAAGAGACCTGTATGGCGGGTGGGGGAGAAAGGAACCAAGGGTCCAAATGATAGCAATCAGTCCAATGGAGAAAGGTGACAACCAGCCAATTCAGTAATCAGAAGACCAGGAGTGTGTTTTTTTTTTTAAATTAAGTGCTTGTTTGCACATATAGATGAAAAAATGTTGCATGTTTCCTTTTCACCTTACATAGTGTCAGTTACATGAATAGCCAGTCGTGTCTGACTCTGGGGTTGTGGCGCTCATCTTGTGTTACTGGCCGAGGGAGCCGGCGTACTGGTTCCAGGCGAACTAGAGCAGCGCACGGAAACGCCATTTACCTTCCCGCTGGAGCAGTACCTATTTATCTACTTGCACTTTGTGCTTTCGAACTGCTAGGTTGGCAGGAGCAGGGACCGAGCAACGGGAGCTCACCCCATCGCGGGGATTCGAACCGTCGACCTTCTGATCAGCAAGCCCTAGACTCTGTGGTTTAGACCACAGCGCCAGTGAGATAGACGCCCTTTAAAAAGCAGCTTCACATAATTGTGGGTTTGGCTGGCTTGACTACTGAGAATGAGTGGTAGTCTATCTTAATGCCTGAACTATCCATCCACACCCCCCCCAGATGACTATGTGCAAAAGAAAGTATGGAATGAGCCCGCAGAGGACAGTGAGGAGAAGCAGACAACACTGTCAACACTTCTGTCAAAGCAGCTTCCATCTCCCATGGAAACAGGCTGAGGAATATCTTGTGTGCTTCTCAAAACACAAATACTTAGTGTGTGGTTTCATCAGGAATATCACATTGCAATCATAGCTGATCATGCTAAGTCTTGGTTTATAATGCATAATTTCATTACCCAGAGTTAATTTTTATTGTCCAAACCTGGTCCTGCTGCTTACCTATACAGTTAAAGAATGCAGATTAACCAAGGTTTGTAGCTGGTTTATAATCTTGGTTAATGCTAACCATAACTTAGCATTATGGGTAAATGCAAAGAACCCGAGCCACCAAAAGGCCTCAGAGCCATGAGTATGTAACAGTTGAAATATGAAGACACATTCTAGGCTCAACAGGTAAAAAGTAAAGGTAAAGGGCCCCTGGATGGTTAAGTCCAGTCAATGGCAACTGTGGGGTTGTGGTGCTCCTTTCACTTCAGGCCGAGGGAGCCATATTTATCCACAGACAGCTTTCTGGGTATTGTGGCCAGCATGACTAAACCGCTTCTGGTGCAACAGAAGCCAGAGCGCATGGAAATGCCGTTTAGGTTCCTGCCACAGTGGTACCTATTTATCTACTTGCACTGATGTGCTTTTAACTGCAAGATTCAGCAACCCTCTCTGGTGCCTGTTACTCTGCCTGCCAACAACTGATCTCTCCACCTGTTTTCTTGCCCCATAAATCATCTATTAGAAGCATTTTCTACATTTGCCTCATTGTCACAGAAAGGCAAAGCAAATTTAAAGAGGACACTGTAGCATGAAATAATGTTTAAGCACCTTTATTGCACAGTTAAAGCACGAGATTTAAAGGAGTTTTGATGTTTATACAACCTACCAAAATATATGTTGAAGCAGAAAGATGATCCAGGGGCAGGACTGTTTTTCCAGCTGGAACTCATCAGAACTGAGTTCCAGCACCTCTTTGTTGTGTTCCAGCAGTTCTGTGGTGCTGCGGTGCTGTCCCCTTGCATGGTGCTCGAGGCTGCACGGCAGAGGTGTCAGGTGGCATGGTGCTCGAGGCTGTGCTGCAGAGGCGCTGTCTGGCTCAACAACTTTGGGTGGGTGCTCCCCCTAAAAAAATGTCAGCAAGTTCTGGAACTCTTTTTTTAATAACATTTTATTAATTTTCCAAATATAAAACAGAAAAAGAAAAAATAACATCAACAATAGCATCAATAATACATATTCATAATTGGACATTTTAAAATAGAAAAAAAACAAGAAATTGAAAAAGAAAAGTTGACTTCCCCCATGTCCCTTCCTTGGTTCCATTGTTTATCATCATACCGCATGTCCATTTTAATTTTAAAAAATCATTAAAATTACTTATTGTCCATTCATATTTCCTTACAAATATTTCTAGAATCCTGCTAATGTGTTAGCCTATGTACATTACTTCTGTATAGATGCAATAAAGTCCTTCCAGTCTTCTTTAAACTCGCCGTCTCTTCCTCTTTAGTTTCAACGTCAGTTTTGCCACTTTAGCATATTACATTAATTTAACTTGCCAACCTTCTTTAGCTGGGACACCTTCTTCTTTCCAATGCTGTGCTAGCAGGATTCGTGCAGCTGTAGTTGCATACTTACCATAAATAAGTCTTTTTGTGGTCCTGGTATGTCCACTCCTGTTATACCTAATAGAAAAGCTTCTGGTTTAACAAAAGTTATTTTAAACATCATCTTCATTTCATTATAAATTGTTTCCTAATATTTCTTAACAATTTTGCAATCCCACCACATATGAAAAAAAATGTCCCTTCTGCTAATTTACATTTCCAACACTTGCTTTCTTTATTTTTGTATATTTTTGCTAATTTTACTGGAGTTAGATACCATCTATACATCATTTTCATAGTTTTCTTTAATTGCCACACTTGCAATAAATTTTATCTCAGTCCTCCATAGTTTTTCCCAATCCTCCATCTTGTGCCCACATCTTGTGCCCATTTAATCATAACTGATTTAACCTCTTCATCTTTCGTTTCCCATTCTAGCAACAGATTATACATTTTCGATAATAGTTTCCTATCATTTTCTGTTATTTCTCTCTGAAATGTTGAGAACCTGAATCTCTTTTTCTAGCCCTGCCCAAGAGTCTTGATTTTCTCTGTGTCTGGTGAGAATGACTGTGTCCCCTTAACTGGAGGGAAATAGGAGGAAGGGGGGGGGAAATCAGGATTGCTGTGAGAGTGGCCCACCCCACATGTCATCCCAACCACCCAATAGCAAATGGGCAACTGATGCCACTGAATGCCATGGGAGTTATACAGACTTGCAAAGGGTAAGCAGATTTCCCACGCAGGGTGAGTTGCAGTAAGACATGCTAATAAAATTAGAAGCCATTTCCTGAGTGATACTTTTAAAGTTTTGCTATGCATTATTTTTGTCCAAACCTTGCAACATGTCTTTTCTCCCCAGGATAAAAGCAGCTCCAACTAGTGTAAGTCAAGCATGTTTCCTGTCTAGCAGACAAGATGGAAGTGGGCCTGTTCATTCATCTCCTATTTGTTTTCTATGAAGAGTGAATCAATAAGCTATCAGTGAACGGAATTGCATGCCAACATCCATGTAGTTTCCCCCTAGATCTAAGCTGTAAAAGTGACATGCAATTAACACTCCTCAAGTTCTTTCCAAGAAAACCTGATTCTTTCCACCCCTTTATTACATACTGGGCTGCCAAGGGGTGGGGGGAGTGGTATATTGTAAGTGGATTGAGCTCTCCGTCACACACTCAAAAGAAGGAGAATTCTTTCACCCCTAACCACACTTACTGTATAGTAAAATTTGCAGAAAGTAACTCACAGAATGTAAGTACAGTGTTTCCAAGGAATGGAAAAGGAGACAGAAGCTGGAAAGAAAGTGCAGAGAAGGCAAGAACTGGAGCTCCAGCGGATCACAAGGATTCCTGTCTCCTGGCATCCAAACAATCTGCTGATCAATCACAGCTTTGGCTTCATTCACTGTCTAAAAATGCTGAAATGTGGATGCAGCTAGGGTAACTATCTCACAGAAATCATTGAGAAAGCTAAGGTTTGCCTGTAACTTTCGCTTTGTAACTTTATTTATAGGACACCAACTTGCTTTTATTTTTTAAAACGAAAGTTCAAAGTCTTCCCCACAAAAGGGCGTCAGCATCCCTCATACTATAGGGCAGGGGTCAGCAAACTTTTTCAGCCATGGGCCAGTCCACTGTCCCTCAGACCTTGTGGGGGGCTGGACTATATTTTGGGGGGGAAATATGAACGAATTCCTATGCCCCACAAAGAACCCAGAGATGCATTTTAAATAAAAAGACACATTCTGTTCATGTAAAAACACACTGATTCACGGACCGTCTGTGGGCCGCATTTAGAAGGCGATTGGGCCGTATCTGGCCCCCGGGCCTTAGTTTGGGAACCCGTGCTATAGGGTTTCCATATGTCTAGTTTTTCCTGGACTCTTTTTCAGGGGTAAAGCATCTGTCCAGGCAGATTTTTTAAATTTGCCCAAATGTCCTTTTGTTTGGTACCCTAGCTCCCACCTAAGGTATGCCTCTATTGGGCGCACCTCCTGTCATTCAACAGCGCCGCAGCACTCATTGGTTACTTATTCGATTAAAGCCAATTCAATTGTTTGTATTATTATTATTATTATTTTGTTGAAAGTTAATAACACTGCTACTAGCAATATATCACAGCTTCTATATCCTACATATAGTATTTAGAATGAGAGTCGTCATATTGATCTTTTGTGATGGCCTGGGATTCAGACTCAGATGCTAAACCTGTGGAATCCCAGCCTGCACAGAATTCCCCACCTCCAGAACCAGCAGAGCCAGGGCCAGGGCTTGAATCTGAAGCGTCCTCACCTGTGCTGGATCCTCAGGTGCAGGCATGTGCTGAGTCTGCTCCGGCTCCTGATGGGATGGAGGACCCATTGCCTGCAGGTGCCCCACTCTCAGCCCCGTCAGAGGAAGCTGAGGCTGCCCCTGTGTCCAGTAACCCACCAGCCTCCCCTGAGCTGCAGAGGCAAAGGGCAGGGAAGAAGAAAAAGAAGAAGAGGAGGAGGAGGAGGAGTTTAGATTTGATATACCGCTTTTCACTACCTGAAGGAGTCTCAAAGCTGCTAACATTCTCCTTTCCCTTCCTCCCCCACAACAAACACTCTGTGAGGTGAGTGGGGCTGAGAGACTTCAAAGAAGTGTGACTAGCCCAAGGTCACCCAGCAGCTGCATGTGGAGGAGTGGAGACACGAACCCGGTTCCCCAGATTACAAGTCTACCACTCTTAACCACTACACCACATTGGCTCTCATGGAGGCAAAGGGAACTAAGTTCCTGCAGGAGGAGTGCTTGCCTCCAGGCCAGAAGGAGAGGCGAGTCACCAGAGGATCGGGGCTGCCCTATGCCTCAGGGCAGATAAAAGCTAGCCAGCCCCAGCCCCAAGTTGTGTGAGCAACACAGTTGCTGCCGTGTGACTGCACCTGATCCCGACCTGTACCTTGCCCTGCTTCCTGCCTTTCTCCCTGCTGGACTGACCCCCTGTTGGACTGCTGAACCTTGGACTGAACTTTGACCCTGCTTTTTGGATGAACCCCTGGCCAACGGACTGTTACCTGACCCTGCTGCCACCCTGTCCCAGGAATTGGTTGCTTCGCTGGACCCACCACTGTTGACTGGGACTGCTGACCACGCCTCACTCGGCCCCAGGTCAGTTTCTGGTCTTCCCACCTGGAGTCCTCAGCGCCGGGCACCCACAGGGCCAGCACATCTGTAGTTAAAAGTAGAAGTCGGCAAATGTGTCCTCTTTTTTGCTGTTCAAAATATGGCAACCCTACCATACTACCTCTGGGCAGCCCCATTTCCAATTCTTTCCTTTGAAGCTGGCTTACCTGATGTCATGAAGGTGCTAGGTGATTGACAGGTGAGACGCACCATCTGCCTAACCTGTCATACTGGCTCACAAGGTGTGGGGAAGTTCAAGATCTGTCCCATCAGCAAGATCCTGTTCTCCACCCCTAGAATAGCCTGTGCCTAGAAGAGGCTTATTGGTATGAGAAATGGCCTGACCAATGAATCAGACACAGCATAAACAGATGCTTTGGAGCCCTTGTGACGCACAGATTTGCAATTAGCATTTAAAAAATCAAGCTACGTAGTCCTTCCTGAAGGTGTGTTTACATAATATGGCATGAACAATGCATCTCCCAAGGACTGGGTCATTGCTTACTTGTTGTGCAAACATCACATCAATATGGGCTACATTGGGATGCATTCGGGTAAAGAATGAGCAAACTGGCCTGAAAATGAACCAAGAAGTATCCTCCAGTATCTAAACCCCCTGAGCGGTAAGTTTGAAGTTTGATTGGGCTGTTTGAGGAGGCTCAAGCAACCTGATCAACCCCTTCCTGCGCCCTTCTCTCAAGCCCTTCTTCCCCACCCCCAGTGCAAAGACTTGCCTTGGGGTCCAGTGATGGGCGAGAGCACCAATAGTGTGGCTACTCCTTGGATGGAAGAGGCACGTCCAGCCTTCCCTCACACTTAGCCTGAAAGGAGAAGGAGACACCTCTAGCATCTCAACACTCCCCTCGTTCTTGGTCTCTGGTACTTCCTTTCGGGGACAGGCCTTGCAGCGCAGCCCTCATGACACTTGCAAGAGATTACCCCCCCCCCCCATCCCCAGTAGCACTGCTTCTGTTTTCACTTTTGAAAGCAGCACCTGGGGAGGCAGCAGTATAGGGGAAGAGAAGGACCATCTATATGCATAGCTGTCAACTTTCCCCCTTTTTTAAGGGAAATTCCCTTATTCCAAATAGGATTCCTCACAAGAAAAGAGAAAAGTTGACAGCTACGTATATGCATATATACTTCTGTCTTCCAGCTGAGAGAGATGCCTCAGAGCTTAGGAAGAAAAACCAGAAGGTTTCCATCACTGCCCTGTGGCATCTGCTGCTGGAGGTGGTGGATTCATTTTGCCTAATTTATTTATTCTATTTTATGCCCGTCAGCTGCACTGGCTCCCACTCCATTTACAGGCCCTATTTAAGATGCTGCTTTTAGCTAACTAAAAGACCACCTACCTGAAAGGGCACCTTCTCCCATATGTACCCACCAGAACATGAAGTTCTTTTCTGAAAGTGCTGCTCCAAGTGGGACAACCACGCAAGTCGTTGCTTCTGCTGGCAGTGACACCTTGGCTATGGGGCAGTCTTTCCAGGAAGAAGGGCCTGGAAGCATCTCTGTGAAGGTTTTTGATGTCAAGTGAAAAGCTTTCTGTTCACCTAGACATTTTAAATAACTTGTGTAGTTTGGGCATCTCAATTTTTACTTTTGGGGTTGAGAACGGTTTGGTTTTATTGTAATATTTGTGCTATACATATATGGTTTCTGTGGGGCTTTTTGTACTTGGAGTGTTTTTATATTCATTTATTTTAAGCTGCCCAAGAGACTTTCTGACACCAGCCAGTGTACAAATGTCATAAATAAATAAAATAACCAAGATGGCCCAACACCCGATATATTTGCAGTAAAGCCATTAAAATGGGATTTCAGTGGATAGACAGCAAAGCCTGACAGATTTGCACCACTCATATCACATATGACACCCCTGCAGCTATATTGGAACAAACCATTCTTTGTATCATTGCAGCTATGCACATCTATAGGGCTGAGTGCTAATCTGATACGCTGCCTTTTAAAGCACAATACAGTTCATTGACCAGGCTTACTGAACATCTGCTGTGGAGCTGGGGATATATACTGAAAATTCATTTCCTGCAAGGTAGTAGAGTAGAGTTAAAGCATCATCCATATTTAGGTTTCAGTGATTAGCCTAAGCACCGGCAAGCAGTGTGGTATCTTGCTAGGCATATAAAAAATAATTCAAACAGAATACAGAAATGTTCGCTTAAAATCCAAAGACAGGACACAATCCTGCCAAGGTTTGTGAAGCACTTCTATATTCAGTGGATGTCAGTGGGAGGCATTTAACTGCATGTTTACAGTCCCCATTTAAGTCAGTGTTCTGGTTCACATGTCACACTTAGGGTCATAGATCATAAAACATAGAATTGTAGAGTTGGAAGGGACACCAAGGTTCATTTAGTCCAACCCCTGCAATGCAGGAATCTCAGCTAAAGCATCTATAAGAGATGGCCACCCAACCTCCGCTTGAAAACCTCCCAGGATGGAGAGCCCACAACCTCCTGAAGGAGACAGTTCCAATGCCAAACATCTTACTGTCAAAAAGTTCTCCTTGATGTTTAGTCAGAATCTCCTTTCTTGTAACTTGAAGCCATTGGTTTGAGTCCTACTCTCCAGAGCAGGAGAAAACAAGCTTGCTCCATCTTCCATGTGGCAGCCGTTCAGATATTTGAAGATGGCTCTCGTATCTCCTCTCATTCTTTTCTTTTCCAAACTAAGTATGCCCCGTCTTTCAACTGTTCTTCATAAGGCTTGGTTTCCAGACCCTTGATCATCTTGGTTGCCCTCCTCTGCACACGTTCCAGCTTGTCAACATCCTTCTTAAATTGTGGTGCCCAGAATTGGACACAGTATTCCAGGTGTGGTCTGACCAAGGCAGAATAGAGTCATACTATTACTTCCCTTGATCAGGGTACTATACTTCTGTTGATGCAGGCTCATGTTAAGCTTGTAATCTACTAAGACCTCTAGATCCTTTCCACTTAACTACAGTTGGGTGAATGTGTAGCATGCTGGTGTATGGGGTGAAACTCTTGGCTGCTTCACAGCTCCTGCCTGTGCTGCTGGGAGCTAAACCCTTGTTTGGCTTAGCATCACATCCAATCTCAGGCTCTTTCCAAAACCACAGGTGCCAACTTGAATAAAATATGGGGGGTAGGTAAGCCCTGCCCCACCCAATCAAGAGATACAGCACATGCACCATTTGAATGGCAATGCCCATCAACTTTGTGGGGCCCAGAACCCTCAAATATTTTATTGCAGGGGCTGAAGGAACCTTGGCCCCCAGGAGTTGGCACCTATGCCCCAGCACCATGATGGGACCTCTGCATATAGGGAGAGGATGGCTCCTATGCTCCAAACATACCATGAACTGTATGTTATTGTGGTTTGTTTGGGAGAAACAAACTCCGAGTCCAGGTTCAGACACAGCAGTGAGCCAAACCATGGCTTAACTCCTGGCAGCTTGGCAGCAGCAAGAGTAGAAGAGGAATGAAGCAGTCATGAGTTTCGCCCTGTGCGCCAGCACGCTGCATGTTATCCTTTAAACCTTAGCTATGGTTTAAAGTGATATGCAGGCACAGCCAGTAAGGTTTAAAACTCCTTACTTCTAGTTGTCCATACTAAATCATAGAGTACAAATAAATGCTAACCTGTGCAGTTTTATAGAAATGTCAACCAGTTATGCCTTTCACAGTTGACTCACTCTTTTCAAGAGTAATTAGAATAGCACTGAACTCAAATAATAGTATACTTTTTTGTTTTTTAAAGTCAAACTGCTTATAGCTCAAATTAAGGGGGAAAGTAGGAACTATTTCCATTTGAAATTAAGTTGTTGAGAAATCACTACTCCTTCGTAGTTCCGTGCATGCCACATAAAGAAAAGAAATGTGATGGGCATGTTCTTCTACTGTGCCATAGATAATCACTAGGTGAGAAGGATGTCCAAGCTCTATAGTTCAAATGATTGCAACTAAATACAACTCTACTTACCAGGTCAGTCCCAGTGTAACTGTCTCTAATTTATTCCTGATTTTCTTTGGGGATAGATTTTAAGGATGCTTTTGAAAATAATTGTTTAGATATCTTTATACTGCATTCACCATTGTTTAGGTCTTAAGTCTAAGTGGGAAAATGAGGTGAGGGTGGAGAGACATCCTGACTCTAAGTGTATATACATGAATACAAAGACACCCTGTAGTAATTATTTTGCAACAAGGAATACAGAACACTGTGCCCCTGCTGAGTCTCTATTTGAAACACACTGGGACTAATAAACCACTTATTTTCTATGCAGCTTGGAGGCTTCCTTCTTTCTTATTTTTGTGAAAGGGAAGCTATAGCCACCAGACACTTGTCTGGTCCATTTGTGATATTTATACTTTGGTTCTTACTGCAATATGCTAATTTTTTTGCCTCTGACTTTTATTAGCTTCCCACCTTCAAACACATGTTCTGAATAATTGTTCCCTGATCGCAGTAATTGGAATCCATCTACAGCAGAGATACCCATGATTCAGCACTGTGGAAAGCTCCACATAAACAATGTACTCCAACAAAGGATGGAAGTGGAGTCTTAAGAGTCTCTCCTTCCAGTTTAGTCTGACCAAGCTCCATCCTTTGGCCTGAAAGGACCAACCCACTGGCCTGAAGGTGAGTGCTTCACCTTTCTGTGACCTCCCGTCTGGTGATCCCCCTGTGCCATGGTGAACTATAGGAGGTTCTTTATTCCTCAAGAAACTAGGGCTAGGAGGAAGACACCTGCAAGGGTCCTGGCTCATTTTGCACAGGTGCCCCTGACCACTAACCTCAAGAACCCAGTCCAGTTCCTCAGCAGGCAGTACACCATTCCTGACATGGCCAGCTCATCCTTCTCTGATTCTGAGCTTGAGGCCAGGGTTGTGTCAGGATCTCAGGCAGACACGAGCAAGCTCTGATAAGAATTAATGAGCCTCAGGCAGGTTTGTGGTATGTTTCTTTACAATTAACACATAGAGAGCAGCACCGAGCCATCTGCCCTTGGTTACGAGTTGCTCACTCTGAGTCTCCGCCCCTTCTGTAGCAGGAAGTGCGCCAATGTCCCGTCCTCCCTCCCTTGCACTTCTGTTGCATTTTAACCCTTTCAGGGGAGGGTAGAAGGAGGAGAAAGGGGTTGAAGGGAGTCTGGACCCTTCAGAGAAGAGTGGCTTGGGTTTGTAGCACTGAGCCAATATCTAAGGCTGGGAAGACTGTTGGGAAGCCCGGGGGCGGGGGGACTCTGATATCCTTCCACACCCCAGAAAGGGAGAGAAAGAGAGATGGACTGAAAGGTGTCTAAGCCCTTGGGGAAGAATAAATGGAAATACCTTGATACCTGGAAACAAATGGGATACGTATATGCATGCTTTCCTGGACTGGTAGTGTCTGGACTCATTCAGTACAGTATTGCGGCTCAGGAGATGACGGGCATCCATTTTAGCACTTGGTTTTCATTATCAATTCCCACCCCACCCTAGCTTCCATAGCAAGTGCCCTTTCACAGCAGTTGGTTGGCATAGAAACTAGAGTGTTATTTGAACTTCAGCTTCATTCCAAAATGGTTGGAGAACATGGCACTCCAGAGTAGAGGAAGGTCGCTCTCTAGCAAGTTTGTTTGACATCAGCACAAAGAGCAGCAAGGACTTTGAATATCTTGAATACCACAGCTAGCGCACAATGTGAAATGAGCAGAGCTTTGCTTCAATACTTCTCAAGAGAGTATATGGGTGATATGTATGAGGGCTGCTTCTCATTGAGGCACTCTGTTCCTCTTGTACACCCAGGTGATGTACAAATCTGCACACATATGCCAAGAAGCCTAAACCATAAGCAGATGTCCTAAGGCTGGGGGGGGGAAATGTGGAGAATTGTATCTGTGGAAGCAACATGCCAAGTGCAACATTAAGGGCACACTTAGTGTCATCTCGAAGTCCCTCTGCTGACACCAGGTCTCATCTAGCCCCATCTTCCACAGCAACTGCCCACTATGAACCTCCTTTGTTATGTCTTATTTTGAAATGAATAAGATAGTATTTTAGCTTTCTGTTAGTTATGTCACTTTGAATATATACTTTATAATTGATTTATTCTGCAATGCTTTATTCTGGGTTGCTTTATTTGATGTTTTCATGCAAACCGTTTGGAAGTTCCTGTCTTAAAAATATAAAGTGGTATAGAAACGAAGTGGAAAACGGTAATAATGATCTTGCCCATTCTGAATTTCACATCTAGAATTGCCACCAAACAATTGCATCACGGTGTGCAGCCAGAGAAAAAAATGCTAAATAAGGGAGATATTAGCTGTGGCAGTTACATGGCTCATCCATGCTTAGACACAATGTGAGTACCATGGGGGGGGGGGCAGCAAGAGGGTTTTTATGCTCTGCTTCTGAACTTCCCAGGGGAACATGCTGTTGAAAGATGAATGCTAGGTTCAGTGGACCTTAGTCTGATACAGCAAAAGGCACTTCTTATGTTCTGCTAATGGTCCTTTGTCATCTTTTAAGTGGCTTATTCAACATTTTATAACTCTACAAAAATGCAGACAGAGTGTATTTTAAAACATGAACACCATGAAAGAAAGAGGAGGCAGGAAATAACACCAAACAACTGAGAGAAGGGAAAGAGAGGGGAGGAGAAATTGTGTGGATAAGGATTTGGGGGGGGGGGGATCATATTCCATAGAAAAGAAGGAAGGAATCCAAGTTTTTCCAAGTCCAGATTTGTAACAAATACACATATCATGTGCTTTTGGTTTGCTAAAGTTGCCATCAGTTTACCCGTGTCATGTACAAAAACCAGAAGAGCATGTAATTTCTTCTACTATACATAAAAGGTCCTCAGACCACCAAACCAGATCATCCATTGGGCAACTGTTGGTGAACGTATAGCTTTTTCGTTTAGATCAGCACTGATCTTCTAATCCAAAATCTTTGTTCTGATTCTGACATCTACTCAGGTGGAACAGAGCCCCACTCCCCTACCCAGACAATGCAGATTCCAGGTGGAGAGTTTGTGTGTCTGCACATAAAAAAACAAAGTGGCAGACAAAAGGCTAAGCCCAGAACCATTCTAATAGCCTAGCTTTGAATGGGCAGGGTGTCTGTCTGTCTGTCTGTCTGTCTGTCTATCTTATCTATCTATCTATCAATATATTCAAACAAATACGTATTCCCACACCTTCAGTCTGAAATCCAACCACCCAGCAAAAGGTGCACCACATGATTCTTCTGACTGTGGGCTTAATTTCTTATCCTGCTTCCCCCCCCCCCCATCACTTTTTGTGAATTTAAAATATTGGATACTGGGACCTGTAATGGGCAACAGGGGATGAATTCCCTGATGGCTCACACGCTCTAGGAAGTTCATAGTTGTTGGTGGGACATTCTAGAGGCTAAGGATGAAGACCTGCCTGCTTCCTGGCAGGACCTCAAGGGACACCATCACGACTACACCTGGAATGGAGCTGCAACAACAACTAGGCTTTTGCCTGCCTGCAAACAACATTGTGCTTCAGGTAGCTTTGTAGGTAGGTTGGCTACAGTTTGGTTTGGGTGTTAAGTTGTTTGGGTTTGGGGTGTTGTTGTTATTTTTAAAAAGATGTGTTCACAATTTCATTTTTTATTTAATTTAGCCTCTTTTATGCCAAAAAATAACATTTTCTTAAACTGCGAACCCCCTGGAGACAGCTCTATTAACATTTAGAAAAACAACTTCTAAGCCTCCCCTGAGCCTATGGGATGGAGTGGGATATAATCACATTAATTCCCAGGTATTCTGTAGATTTATGTTACTGTAATAGAAATGTCAAAGTAAGCATGCAGTAACAGAAACAAGCTTTTTAACATGCCTGCTTCCCACTCACATAAATAGCCCATGAAGTGGTCAAAACTGCTCAGACTGCAGATGGGTTAAATAATTTACCGTGTACAATAACTCCTTGCATATATACAAGACTAGGATGTCAGTGTGCACTCGGGTGACTTAATGACTATGTTTTCAGACCTTGAGAAAATAACGTGAATGATTCTTATTCCTTTGGTATGGTCCCCTAAATGGGTAATTCCCCTACAGTGGTGGAGCCACCAACCACTGAGGGTCTGAAAAATCACTGCTCAGCAGGGTCTTGTCTCTAGGGTACATGGCCTGTAGAGGAATCTGTGAACCATCCACAAGGTGTTACATGAATGCCAGAAATAAAACAGAAAAACTAAGGTAGTGGTTTGATTTTGCCTAATAAGCAACCATGGTGCAAAACCAGTCAAGGATTTGTTCTCATCCTGTTCTTCTGGCTGCTCTTCTCTTGCACACAGCATTATAGCTTTTTCTGCTTCCAGCTCTTCTTCACCCACAGCTGTGCAGGTGCTGAAGAAATCTATCAGAGGCTCCAGCTGTAGCTTGTTTTGCTTTCTCAGTCATGAACTGCATCATCACCAGCTTCACATACTGAAAATTTCTTCATCCATTATTGAGGATTTCCTTCCAGTTCCTGGCTCTTGCTGTTGCTGTAAGCCTCCCAGGCAGGCAAAACATATTGCTTCTCTGCTACTGTAGGTTTTTTAAAAGGATGCTGGAAATGGTTAGCTCTGTGAGGGGGAAGCTGCAGTTCCTAGGATTCTTTAGGGGAAGTCATCCACTTTAAATGCACATGGATGATGCCTAGAATGTATCAAGTGGATCTATCTTCCTTTCTGAATTGTTTATTTTTAGAGTAAGGCACCCAAAACCTACACAGCCTGATCTGCTTTGGGTTGCCGCCCAACTCTGCAGATAATGGGCCTTTTCTGCAATGGCTCTCAGTTTGTGGCACTCTCTAGGGAGGTTCAGTTTAAGCGCCAGACAAAAATGTTCCTCTTTAACCAGGACATTCAGTGCCCTTTTAATATGTGTGGGGGAGATATGAGGTTGTTATTGTTTTTATTATGTATTTTGTGCTTTTATGTTATAACTGCCCTGAGACCTGTGGCTATAGGGCAGTATACAAATAAATACAATACAAAACTCTGTTCTACTAAAGTCAAACACTTTTTCATCAAAGGAAATGGCAGCATACTACCTCATATCTGCTCTCCTTGGTAAGAAATCAGAGCAAGATTAGGCAGGTATACAATTATTGTTGCCCTTCTCTCAGTCATAGAAGCCACTGAGGTTTGGAACTAGGACATCTTGAGAAGCTCCTTTCCAATAGGATCCAGTCTTTCAGCCAGCATAGACAGGCGGCAGCATGATATAATTTAAGGTTTGGAACTCCCCAACCGCCCCTTTCCTTTACATCCATTAACACTTTATATTGGATTCTCGGCTTTTTCCCCATCCAAATGAAATTACTAAAATCCCTTCTCCACAACTCAAATGTTTCTTTTTTCACCATAATTGGCAACATTTGAAATAGAAACAGGATTCTCGGTAATACAGCCATTTTTAATGCCGCTATTCTCCCTGATAAAGTCAGATTTAACCTCTTCCATCTTTCCAATTCTTCCTTAATTTCCTTCCATAATTTAGAATAATTGTTTTCAAACAAATTTATATTACTTGGGGTAACCCAAATCCCCAAATATTTAATCTTATTAACTATCTCCCATTCCAAATCTAACTTAAGTTTTTCCAATTCATTTTTCCTTATATTTTTAATAAGTATTTTGGTTTTCTTCCCATTTACTTTAAATCCTGCCAATTCACCATACTCTTGTAATTTAGTTTTCAAATTATCTATTGATACCCTTGGTTCCTCTAACATTAAGATAATATCATCTGCAAAGGCCTTATATTTATAAATATTTTTCCTACTCTTATTCCTTTAATATTTCCATCCTCCTTAATCTCTCTCAATAGGAACTCTATCGATAAGATGAATAATAAAGGGGATAGCGGGCATCCTTGTCGGGTTCCTTTTGATATTTCAAATCCCTCTGTTATTTCTCCATTTATAATTAATTTGGCTGTTTGTTTACTATAGATTGCATTCACTCCCTTCAGAAATTTCCCCACTGAACCTATTTTTTCCAGAGCTTTTTTCATAAACCCCCAAAGTAGATTGTCAAATGCCTTCTCGGCGTCTAAAAAGATGAATACCGCCTTTTCACTCGGGTGCCAATCCAAATATTCAAACAAATCTAAGAGGATTCTTATATTCCTGGACATTTTCCTTTTTGGCAAGAATCCCTGTTGGTCTTGTCCTATAATCCTATTCAAGACCCCTTTTAATCTATTAGCTAATATTTCAGCGAAGATTTTATAATCTACATTCAGCAGGGAGATTGGTCTGAAATTTTCCACTTGATCATTCTCTGCTTTCCCTTTTGGGATTAAAATTATAAATGCCTCCTGCCGTGTTTTGGGGTATATTCCTTCCTCCATAATTTTATTCACCAGTTGTTGGTACACTCCTACTAGTTCCTCCTTGAATAATTTATAATGCTGGCTTGACAGGCCATCTGTACCTGGGGACTTCCCTAGTTTCAATTTGGCTATGGCTGTATATATTTCTTGTTTAGACACTGGTTTATTTAATAATTCTCTTTCCTCATCATTGATCTGGCTTATCTTATGATTCTTGAAATAATTCTCTAAGTTAACCTCATTTAATTTCCTACCTTTATATAATTTCTTATAGAATTTAACAAAACATTTTTGTATATCTTCCAGGTTTGTCCAACTTTCCCCCCCCCCTCTTTAATACTCATAATTGTCATTTCACTTTGTCTTTTCCTTAATTGCCATGCCAAATATTTCCCTACCTTACTTCCAGATTCAAAGGTCCTTTGTTTTGCCCATTTAATTTTGTTTTCCATTTCCTGACTCACCAGAATATTTAATTCCTTTTGCAAAAATTTTAGTTGCATTGCTAATTTTGTGTCCTTTAGATTTTTTGCTAAATCTCCTTCTCTATTTCTTTTTTAATCTTTTCAACCTTTCTTTCCCTTTCCTTCCTTACTCTACTTCTTTGCTGAATATATATACCTCTGATGAAGGCTTTACTTGAATCCCAAACTGTTGTTAAGTCTACTTCCTCTGAAGCGTTATTGTCAAAAAACTCTTTCAATAATTCTTTAACCTTTACTATAAATAATTCATCATTGAAGATTCTTTCATCTAGGCGCCATCTTCTACTCTGCCCCGAATACTCTTTTACTCTGACCATAATTGGATTGTGGTCTGTTAAAGATCGTACCAGAATTTCACATTTTGTTGTCTTTGGCAACAATTTTGTTGACAGCCATATATGATCAATTCTTGCAGCAGATTTCTTAGCCCATGAGTAGTGTGTATATTTTCTCTCCTCCAGATTCCTTACCCTCCAAACATCCTTTAATTCATAATTTTTGACTATCTGGAAGAAAGTTTCTGGTAACTTCCCTCTACCTTTTTTCCCTTCGCTTGACCGATCTAGTTCTGGTTTCGTTACCCCATTGAAATCCCCTAATAAAATAATTTCTTCCTCATTCACATGTTCACCAATTAATTCCCCCAACCTCTTAAATTTTTTTACCTTACATCCATTTGGGGCGTAAACATTTATCACCACTATATCGCCTCTTGGTAGAGATATTCGTACTCCTACTACCCTCCCTTCTTCATCTTGAAATATTTTATCTGCTTTAATGTTAGGTTTAACATATGTAACTACTCCCCTCTTCTTTCTCTTATCTGCTGATATGAATTCATTGCCCAATCTTTTATTGATTAATACTCTTTCATGTTTCTGTGGAACATGCGTCTCCTGGAGGCAGATTATATCCCAGGCATCTTTTTTCAATATATGTTCAATCTTATTTCTTTTAATTTTATTATTTAACCCATTAATGTTCCACGAAATGGTCTTAAGATCCATTATTTTATTACTTTATCTTTAATCTCTCAAAATCACCCTCGGGTTTGTCCCGATCAAAATCAAGCCAGTAATAAACAAAAAGGGAGAACGAACACAACGTAAAAGAGAAGCTAGAAAAAGGGTACAAGAATCTCTAGTATGTCAACTTCTTATGCATTTGTCCACCTTTTACTCTACCAGTTGTCCCCGGTCTCCCTTGGTTTCTTCCTCTTCCCCAAACAGTTCTTTCTTAAAATTTTTGCTGATTTTTTCCGCCTCTTCTGTAGATCTTATGGTCTTCTTCTTCCCTTTAAAAATAAATGAAAGTCCTTCTGGGAACTCCCAAGTAAACCAGATCCCTTTCTTTCTCAGTGCATCCACTAACATCATATAATTCCGTCTCTTCAGCAACAACCTTTTCGGGACCTCTTTAAAAATGGCAATAGTTCTTCCTTCTATCATCAAATTTTCCTGCTTTTTCCTCTGCAAGATCTTGTCTCTGAGCAATCTTGAATTTAGAAAGATCATACAGTCTCCTAGTCCTTTGAAATTCTTTGTTCTCTCAGTCCTTATTCTGTATATCTTATCAATATCCAGCAGCAATTCATCCTCATTGACCTTTAGCCAGCTGGCCAACTCCTTCGATATCTTTGTCTCCAAATGCTCAAGAATTACTAGAAGTAGAAGGTTTTAGGAATGTAGGAGGATGGCATTCATATCTATTAGAGGAAAAGAAAGGAAATAGTAAGAATTTTAGAGATCATATATTTAAAAAATCATTATTTAATATTTGGGTGGAGTATAAAAATTTATTGGAGACCAAATTTCCGTGGTGGGCATCGCCAATAGAAATGACATCAATTAACAGCAGGAGTAAGGAAGGAAGATGGCTAACATACAGAGATTTGCTAATGAAAGAGAATGATCAATTTGTATTAAAACCATACCATCTAATTAAATGCCATTGTGATAGCTGGTTGCAATATTATCAAATTCAAAGTCTATTTTGGAAGCACAAGGAACTAGGAATTAGAGAAGAGAAGTCTAAATTACAAGAGTTATTGATTGAGAATTCTAATAAGATATTAGGAAAAATCTATAAATTTTTATTAGAATGGGATTTAAAAGAGGAAGAGGTTAAAAGTGTTTGGATAAAATGGGCACAGGATTTTGGAAGAACAATTTATAGAATCCAGTGGGATAGGTTGTGGAAGGTAAACATGAAATTCACTGCTTGCATGGGAATTAGAGAAAATATGATGAAGCTAGTATACAGGTGGCATCTGACACCAGAAAAACTAGCAAAAATCTATAAAAACAATTCGGATAAATGTTGGAAATGTCAGGAGAAGGTAGGTAGTTATTTCCACTGTTGGTGGAAATGTATTAAGGTTGCTAAATTCTGGAGCGAGGTGTATGACAAAATGAAAAAAAATGTTGAAGGTGACGTTTGAGAAAAAGCCAGAAGCCTTCCTTTTAAGCTTGATCCCTGAGAATATCCCGGAAGATAGGAGAAATGTATTTCTATATGCATGTGCAGCGGCGAGGATGTTGATTGCTCAAAATTGGAAAGGGGAGAAGATCCCAACAATTGAGGATTGGCAGATTAAATTAGTAGAATATATGAATTTAGCAAAGATAACAGCAGCAATTAGAAATGTCCCAAAACAAAAAATCAAAAGTGAGTGGAAATATGTGGAGGATTACTTGATTAAAGAAGGTATGAAAACAGAATTGGTGATTTGTCTAGAATGAGACACATAAGGGAATATATAGATGGATAGTATATTATATGACAGATTGATGCATATGCTAGATGGTGGTATTGTATTGTATGGTGAGGAAAAGTAAGAAATGTTACAACGTAGAGGGAAACGATATACAAATGACGGGGAGTCATTGTTTTTAATTTTTTTTCATTGTTTTTTCTTTTTTTGGGGGGGTTATTGGTTATCTTTTTTGTGATTGTGTTTGTATTGTATGATTTGCATTTTCTTTGTTGTATATTTGTGTGTGAATGTATTCTTTTAAAATATTTTGAAATAAAGATTATTATATATATATATATATATATATATATATATATATATATATAGAAGCTCCTTTCCCTGCAAGAGTCTGCCTGCCTATTAATAACTCCTACAGAAGCGCTCTTGTGTGTCCCGGGAACCCCTGAATCACAACTGAGGAGAGGGCCTTTCCAATAGCTGTGTCCAGTTGAATGTCCTTGTAAAGACCTTCCTCTGTTGGGAGCTGGGTTGTAGGTATCCCAGCTACATTCTGCTCGCAGCACTCGTAGGTCTTCTAATGTTGTTGTTGGATGCAGCTATTTTTCTACTTTTAAATTGGGGTGTGTGCCTTTTGATGACTGCTTTAACATCTGCAACTATTTAATTCTTACAGGTTTTCTTGTTTTTTGTTATTATTTGATTGTTTTACTTGATTCTTGTCAGCTGCCTTGAAATCATTTCAAAGAAAAGTGGGGTGAAAATGGTTTTTTGTTAATCAATACATAAATATTAAAACGATTTACAAAAAGAACAAAAGCTGCTGTTTGGGGAATTAAGACTTTGGCTACTGTCTTGCATTGTGCCAACTGTGACAATGGCTCAGGACTGCAATATCTCAAGGGCTGCCTCTCCCCATATGCACCAACCCAGACCCGGTGGTGGTCAGCTGGGGCCCTTCTGTGTGTGCCTCCCCCACGAGGCCTGGAGGGTGGCCACATGAGAACGGGCCTTTTTTGTGGTGGCTCCCTGCTTGTGGAATGCTCTCCCCAGGGAGGCTCACTTGCTGCCTTTACTATATATCTTTAGGGTTGCCATACATCCAGTTTTTACTGGACATGTCCTCTTTTTATGGTCAAAATCAGTGCTTTTTTCTAGGGGGATGCATTTAAACATTTAATCTAAGTTTGGCCTCCTTGAGGGGCAGTATTTCAATATGAGTAGGGAAATGAGAGTACCCCTAAACTTATTTTTTTAGAGAGAAAAAGCTCTGGTCAAAATGTCTATCCAGGTGGATTTTTAAAATTGAGCAAAATGTCCGGGGTTTTTTGCTCCTCTCCTCCCCCCGTTCCCCACGCCATGCCTTGGTGCTCCTTCCTTCCTTCCTTCCTTCCTCCCACCACAGCTCCGGCTCAGCCAATGGCACTCCGTCCGCACCAGGCTCGTGAGCCTCGGCCTGGAGCTTCCCCGGAAGGCGAGCTCCAGCTCCTGGAGGGGCCCGCACTCAGGTTCGTGCGGCGCTTCCACAATGGTGAGCTAGCCCCATGCTGGGCAGGAGTACCGGGACTCATAGCTGTCAACTTTTCCCTTTTCTTGCGAGGAATCCTATTCGGAATAAGGGAATTTCCCTTAAAAAAAAGGGAAAAGTTGACAGCTATGTACCGGGTCTGTGTCGTGGGTGTTCACCACCTGCCCCGAGCAGGCCGGGCGCCAGGTGCGGCCGCAGCAGCAGCAGCAGCGAGCAGTGCAGAGTCCCGCGCGCCAAAAGCAGGGCGGCAGCGCCAGCAGCACGGGAGACGCGTTGACCCCGTAGAAGCCCGAGCGCAACCGGACGGTTCTGGTGGCCTGCGGAGCCCAGGGCCTTCCCAGGCAGGCAGGTAGGCCGGAGGTGGGTCTGACGGAGCCCCCGCTCCCGCCCGCGCCCCCCTCCTGCTTTGGCGAGCCCTTTCCCCACCACCTGCAGCTCCTGCAAAGAGCGAGGGAGCCATGCTGGCCGCAGGAATGATGCGCTGCCTTGGCTCCAGGAGGGGCGGCGGAGACGCGTCAAGCGAGACCGGGAAGAAGGGGCCGCCCGCCGCCTAGCTCCGTCTCCCGCCGCGGCGGCGCCGCCCCGGTCTGCCTCTCTCTGCCTGAGTGGGGAGGTCGTCTCGCTGGCTGGTGCGACGTCTGGAGTGCGGGGTCTCCCCTTGGCATCCTGCACTGGATTTCCCTTGCTGCTAGAAGGTGGCTGGACGGAGGCGCACTGGGAGAGGAGAGGGGAAAGGCTTTTAAATGGGGCTTTTTGCGCGCGGGGGTGTATTGGATCTGAATAATCAGATACAGTATATAAACCTAATTTCCACCCCTATTGCCCAGTTTACCTGATCCGGAACTAGGCTACGTTATTCCCTGCCTTAGTCATGTGTGATAGCAGGGCCTTAAGATACCTGTCCTGTCTTTCTCTCTGTCTGGGGCGTACTCTTTTTTGCTCTTCAAAATATGGCAACTCTACCTTAGGTGGCAAAACCATTCCTCTATCAGCAGGCCTTTGGGCCTTAATTATCTTTGGCCTTTAGAAGTGGGTGGGGTGGGGTGTTTTTAATGCATTTCTGTCCATGGTGCTCGGCTCTCCCCCCCCCCTGGTTTTAAAGTACCTATGTGGGTTTTTGCTTGGTTGTAAGTCACTTTGGGGTGTCTTGGGGCAGATAAAGTGACTAACATTTTTTTAAAGAAATAACGAAGAATTTTCATTCTAACCTAGATAGGGATACGTTCCAGAGTGCTCTTAAGAGCAGTTCACCTGTTGCGTAGCCAAGCCACAAGTGCCTCAACTGCTCAGAAAGGAGCATGCAAAGCTCCCTTTTCACCCTTGCTCCTTGGTGACGGGGTGAATAAACTGAACGTATTACAGCAAGGCAATTGTCTTTATTATTTACACATTGACGCAGCCGAGAGAAGCTGGGCTTTGCCATTCACAGCTGTGCTGCCACCTGAGTTCAGGCCCAGCCTGTGGGGCCTCCTGAGACTTCCCATCTGCTATGTAGGCAGCTTCCCTGGTAACCGTGCTCCAGCTGCCTCCCTGAAAGTTACTGAGATCTGAACTGGCTCCGCTAGGTGCAACTTGCTAGAACTTAGAAAATAATAAGCCTCTTTTTAGAAAGCAGAGCATCTAGCTTTTGTAGTTGTATAAATGGGCTCAAAAACTGACACATTTTTTAAAAATTGAACACCTAAAAGGGCTTGTGGCTTGTACATTTTCTCCAAGAGGACAAATAGCAAGTCCAGGAGATGACTCAACCTTTCCATGGCCCCCATCCAAATTACCCCACCCCCACAGCTGCTTTTAGAAGAAACTTGCTCCATGTACCATGTTGCTTGGCCCATACACTCTTGTTGTCACTTGTTCTCACCCATTTAGTACCAGTGTGGACATAAAAGTTGGCTGTTCTTCCCAAGCTGCATCTGCCTATATAGACCTTCCTTAAATATTATTATTATTATTATTATTAATTAATTAATTAATTAATTAATACCCTGCTCATCTGGCTGGGTTTCCCCAGCCACTCTGGGCAGCTTACAGCATATATAAAACATAGTAAAACATCAAACATTAAAAACTCCCTGACACAGGGCTGCCCTCAGATGTCTCCTAAAAGCTGTGTAGTTCTTTTATCTCCTTGACATCTGACGGGAGGGCACCACTACCGAGAAGGCCCTCTGCCTGGTCCCCTGTAACCTCACAGTGAGGGAACCAGCAGAAGACCCTCAGAGGAGGACCTCAGTGTCCAGGCTAAACGATGGGGGTGGAGACACTTTACAGTACCAGAACATTTTTTCCCTTTGGGGAAATGCTGAGCTGGAAAGGCTTCAGTGTTGCACGGACAGAGTTTCGCCAGCCACGTGGCCGCTGTGTTGTGACAACTGTTTGTTGATGATTATGCTTGTGGCACTGGATATGTTGGGCAAAAAGATTTTCCAAAATACAGGGTGGATAGCCAAGGGGGGGGGGGAGCCAGAGCAGTGGTGGAAGTCACAGAATTACGGTGCATCTCCCCCCCCCCCCGGAGGTTCTTGGCATGAATGTAAGGGTGAAAAGTGCTTGGTTTCCCTGCCATCAATTATGGCATGTCTGGAGGCTGTTGCTGCTCATTACTGTTTTGTAGGCACTGCTTGCAGAAAGATATCCCAATCCTTTGGCAGCTGTTGCTTTCCTCTTCATCTGTTTTGATTGTGCTATCCATGGGGAACAGAACTTGGGTTTTTTTCTAGGGAAAAAGTGCATAAAATGTGGAGAAGGAGAAAGCCTGTGCCCGATCTATAATAAGGGGAGCATTGCAGCAAGCCAAGTTCAGGGGGGTATTTTAAGCTTGGTCAGGAAAAGTTTGGGGGGTGGGGGAACCTTTCCATGCACATGCTTAGCTGGTGTCTCCAGCCTCCGTGTGTGTGTGTGTGCGCACGCGCTTTGCTCTCGGTGTGTGTATGTGCTTAATTATGTGCATAAAGACTGCACAACCCTGCAGAGCGATACACATGGGTGCACATGGGCAGGAAGTGGCTACTTGAAGCAGAACTGCAGCCCCTACTACTTACTTTAACGAAAACATCTCTTGGGGTGGGGGGATCAACTGGAAAGCCTGAAGTGCCTGTGAGGAGGGTGGGGAAAGATCCCTGCACTTCTTCCTGCCAAAGGCAACCTTTAACATCTCACTGTCTCCCTCCTCTCCTGAAAGTGTAGTGTTTATAAACAAGGTTTATTCCCAGCCCTGATCTGCCAGAACCTGAAAGATCAGCAACATGCAATAACCAATAACAACAACACAATAATTGAAATTTAGAGAAGTTTTAAATGACTGATGTTTTAATGTATTTTTAATCTTTTGTTGGAAGCTGCCCAGAGTGGTTAGGGAAACCCAGCCAGATGGGTGGGGTATAAATAAATAATAATTATGATGATGATGATGATGATGATGATGACGATGAAAGCGAGATGATGAAGGGAAAAAGGGGGGGTAAACATATTTTTGTTTTTTTAAAAAAAATGGGGGGGACACCCCACCCTTCTACCCAGGGCTGCCTTTTTTCAAAAAAAACAAAGCAAATCCAAACTTTTCTTCTTTTTGCAGGCTGTTAGGACCTGGCAAATCCAGCAGGTGAGGGCGACATGAGCTCTCCCCGGCAGGTGTAGAAGCAGCGCTGGGCACATTGGGAAGGGGAAGGCAAGGCTAAGAGCCCGCAGACTTTGCAAAACTTCACTGTAGGGCGGCTTAATTAATTGGAGACAGTGGAAGGGGGAAAGAGAGAGACTTGTTCTAAACAGGTGGGGGAAGAATTTCCCACCCCCTTGCCAACCCATCCTGAAGCGCTGCCTCCAAAACAGTTGCAGAATCTTTTCCTGCCCCAAATGCAACTTACCAGGGAGACACCCTGTCTTTCTTCTACTTAAAAATCATGCAATGGCCAAAAAGTAATGAAATGAAACCAGAAAGGGGTGTGTGTGTGTGGCTTTCCCCGACCTTGCATGATATCTGCTAGATCTGCCCTATCCCAGCATGCACAATGCAGACGCGCCACAGAGACGAGGATATGTTTGTATATTGTAAAATTGAAAATGCAAAAATAAAATTTTAAGAGAAGACTGATCCTCGTATGCACACTGCCTGGTCCTGCTTACAAAGCAAGTCTTTATACAGAGTGCAGGCAGGTCCATAGAGATAGAAAAAAGTAAAGAGTGATGCTTGCACACACACTTCCTGATTCCTGATATCTGAAGAAGTGTGCATGCACATGAAAGCTCATACCAAGAACAAACTTAGTTGGTCTCTAAGGTGCTACTGGAAGGATTTTTATTTATTTATTATTTTGTTTTGACTTCCTGATTCTGTTTGCAAAAACCCGGACATGTGGGAGGTTTTTTAAAACAATTCCACCCGACCCAGATAGTGATTTCGCCCTTGGAATCCCGGACATGTCCGGGGAAAACTGGGCATTTGGCAACTCGAATAGAGGTACAGATAAGGTCAGTTCATATTAAAATTCACAAAGATGTAATTCGTCAAGCATCCTTTCCCCTGCCATCCCCAGCGCTGAATTAGTGTTCTCATGGATACCTAGTTGTACCTTCAGTGCTCTATATGTTCATGAATCCTTACTTCCTGCTTTCAGCATCATGTACTACAATTTTATGCTAATTTGAGCATGCAGTCCATTCTCCCATTCCATTCTTTCCCCACCTCCATTAGTCAGTGAAATGTTAGTACCGGTAAATGAAGCCTGCATTCTGCAAGCATAAATAACATTTTCTTGGGCACTCTGAAAGTGCCTTGTGCCCAGAAATCCTACACTGAAAAGAAACACATTTCCCACCAGGCGATGTACCTGGCTTGTTCTCCCCTCTCCCCCCCTTTTTCCTCCCTCCCCCCCTTACCCAGCTTGTTCTGTTCTAAAATGTTAGCTTGTTCCAAATGTCCCACATCTGGATCGTTAGATGCAAAAGTCCCACATCCAAGCTTCAATCCAACTGAACATGAACAGAAAAACTGAAGTTGCACTCATGTACCAGTTATCAAAAGCCAAAATCACCACCTATCAGTTGTCTGGGAGGGAAGGAAAGATGGTGGGCCTCATTCTGCTTCTCTTCCCAGCAGAAACCCTGTTTAGAAACCCCAATTCCTTCTTCTCATAGGCTAGGTGAGTTTGCAGAGTACCTAGCCTCTGAGTGATCTTTCTCTGCTGTACCAGTTTTCTGCTCTGGAAAAGGAAGAACAAGTGCTTCCTCAGTTTACAAGGAAAGCTTTGAAAACAAGCAATTAAATCCACAATCCATTACTGTTTCCTACACTACTTTGATAAAGAAAGGAGATTATATATGTAGATGTTGTGCAGCTCCAGTTTCATTACCAAATTTTTAACATATTTTGAGTCAATGGGGATGGAAAACATTTTTAAACATTACTAATGCCCTTCTTTTTTTACATTTCAGATTAACACAAGCTCTGTGCACTTTTTCATTACTCGATCTCATTTCCTGTGAGATCTGACTGACATATTACAGCAGGATTTAAACATAATCCGCAGACAAAGCTCTTTGTCTTTACTGACACAAGAATGTATTTAGGAAACAATTCAGCAAGAATATAACTCCCATAAATTCAGCACAGTTTCTTAAGGTCAAGATTAAGCTTTCAACAAGAATGGCACAGGTAGTAAAGAATTCTCTATCATGAGCTGTTAGAAAACATATTAGACTTCTCTAATGCTTTGGGACCTATGTAAAATCAAAACTGTAATAGAAACAATGAAATTTTGTACTTCTGCAGCAGCCTCGTTGAAATCCAGGTATCACTGGCAGCTGAGGTTCAGGGCAAGCTCCAGAGCTGGTGGGAGAGTGGGCTCCTCTATCTGATGGTAGATGCCAGTAGAAGCAGCAGCAACACAATCTATGTACCGTATGCTAGATGGTTGTGAGCCACCCACAGTGCCCATGACAGAGCATGGCTCTAGTGCACTGGCATTGTGGGTAATTATAATACTGTAGTGGGCCACTATTTGATCTGGATGTCTAGCACAAAGATCCCAAGAACAGCAGCAGTGGCATCTCCACTTTTCTCCCTGGCAGCTGCCCAGAGATGCCAGGTTCTGATGCTGACTCTGCTTGCTGTGCCATATCTGAACAGCAGCAGGGTCTGCTGGCACAGAGTGATGTCTTCACTTGTCTGATGCTATTTCTGATTCTCTGTTCACTCTAATGGAAGCAAAATGGCACCAAGGTAATATGAGGTTGTGCATGCAACAAAAGACTAAAGTGGCACGTTTCAGTTTTTACTCTTGTAGCTTTCACAGCAGCTTGACATAGGCGGAGCTCTTACTATCACTTATGCAGGTGGATCTCTGAGTTCCAGGCGAACCGAACCCATGGTTCGATTTTCTTGGAATAAGCGGCAGTGGAGACTTTGGTGTTTTGTGATATGTGGTTTATTTACACACATATGCATCCTAAACCTCCAGTGCCTCATGGCTATGCTCATTCATAGGGTTTACTCCTGTAGCTTTTCTTAAGGAAAAATCTATACCCGTTGCCTTGTGTGGCATCTTTGGCAGAAGAAAAGGCTCTGGGGTAAAGTGACACAAATCTGGAGTGGAGTCGTTAAGACAGTTGGGTCACATCTTGTACGCCTCCTTCCGGCAACTCCTGCAAGTGAATGAATGAATGTACTTTATTCGGTCACAGACCAGCATAAAACAAGATATTTACATTTATAAAAAACAACGTAAAAACAATGTAAAAAATATATGTTTAAATGGGTACTCATTACATGATGAGGGCATATTCAACATTTCCAGCCCAACTTAAACCATGTCCTTAAAATCATTGATTAAACATAGATATAACTAATAAAATTTAGACTCGGGTATCGGTTCTATGAGATAGGCTACTAAAATATAGATCCAACAATGTTTTAGGCCACTATTTAAAGTCGATTTACATCACAGACCATCTTTCGACGTATATCTATCAAGGCTGCACAGAATCTGGCGACAGCGTAAGTGATTTCTGGGCTTTCATCCTGAAATAGCAATGGGATATTATGTTGTTCTGAAAGCCCAGGAAACTTATCTAAAATGGGTTGGATAAACCTTGCTCGGACGTCCGTATAATACTTGCAGTAGAAGAAGACATGTTCTAATGTTTCCTGCTGCCCCGCACCACAAGGGCATTTCCTTTCTTCATGGGGTATCTTCTCGTAACGGCCTTCTTGCATTGCTGAAGGTAATGCCCGACATCGGGCCAAAGTGAATGCCCTTCGCTGCTTTGGAATTTCAAGATTAGCTACATATGGCATTTGGGTGGTCAAATATCGTCTATTTTCACTAATCAGAAATCTTGGGGAGCTGGCCAAGTCAGCTTGTCTTTGAGTGTCTACCACTCGCTGTTTAATAGTGTTTCTTGCTCCTTCATACCCCATGGCAAGCAGGGTTTGTGGATTAAATCCCAGGGTTGCTATTATTTTTCCCACTGCTCCTTTCCATGTTGTTTGGAAGTCATCTTTGATGGTCAACGGAGCCAGGCCACTCGGGAAGAAGACTAGTCTCAGCCAATAATTTAAAATGGCCAGCCACACTCTTGCCTCGATTCTTAGAACTCCAGTCTCGAGGCGTATCGTGGCATTGGAGACATATCTGGGTACTTGTAAAGCAGATCTTAGGAATTTGGATTGCACCACCTCTAAAGGGGCATAGTTGGTAAATGGGCCTAGTTGAGCACCATATAGCAATTGTGCAATTGACTTGGCCTCAAACAACTTTAAGGCTGCTGGTATATAATTCCCACCTTTAGACCTGAGGTACCCGAGGATAGCATTGGCACTTCTCTGGGCATTCCCTGCAACGTACATGCCATGGGTCTTCCTACTTCCTGATGAGTGCAGGGCTATACCTAGATATTTAAAACAGGTAACCTGTTCAATCTTATGCCCGTCTATAGACCACACATATGTTTTGGGCCTCTTTGCGAAGACCATAATTTTAGTTTTTTGATAATTGAGCTCTAATTTGCTCTCTGTGCAATATGCAGCTAGTGTTTTCATGGCTCTTTTAAGGCCGATCGGTGTTCTAGAGAGGATTGCAGCGTCATCTGCATAGAGCAGTACTGAAACCTGATTTCCTGCAAGTTTCGGAGGATGGAAATTTATATCAGAAAGATGAGGGATCATATCATTTATGTAATAATTAAACAGGGATGGGGCCAATATACATCCCTGCTTAACTCCCTTCTCTGTTTCTATTGCCTTGGATACATGGCCCTGGGAGGTATAGCGCACTTTTAATGACGTCCCTTCATATAGCATGCGTATTAGATATAACAGACGTCTATCTATCGTGGAGGTCTCCAGTTTTTCCCATAGTTTTGTTCTGGAAATAGAATCGAAAGCTGCTCTGAAATCGATGAAGGCCACGTAAAGAGAAGCAATTTTACTAGATGAATACTTCTCTATCAGATGTTGAAGGACTAGGCATTGGTCTATAGTCGTACGACCTTCTCGGAATCCCGCTTGTTCATCTGCCAAAATATTTTTTTGTCGAAGCCATTCTTCCAGTTTCCACTGCAAATGTCTTGCATACAGTTTACTTATTGTATTAAGAAGACTGATTGGTCTATAGTTGGTCGGGTCATCCTTTCCCCCTTTTTTGTATATCGGGACTATGATTGACAGCCCCCAGTCTTCAGGGATGTATCCATAAGTATCTATGCCAGTGAAAAGTGAGGCTAGAGTTGGGACCCAAAAATCCGTATTATTTTTAATGGCCTCTGCGGGTATTAGGTCTGCGCCTGGTGCTTTCCCCAATTTCAGTTGGGCTATTAGACTTTCGATTTCTAATGATGTCACAGGAGCCATTTTGGGAGGTCCAGAATATTTTCGGGGGGTTGAGCTCTCCCCCCTGCTCTATCCTTGTAGAGTTCTCTAAAATGTGACTCCCAAATTTCTGGTGTTATGTGAGTTTCTTCCCTTGGTGGTTTATTTGGTTGGGAGCAGCCTAGCTGGTGCCAAATGTATTGCTCCATTTCCCTTTGGACCACATCAACAAGGCCAAGAGAGGGGGTCTTGTTGTTTGGGCAGCCCAGGCTTGCACCCTGGAGAGGTCAATTCAGTGCTGCTAACACAGCAAAAACAACACAGGAGGCAGCAGTATCAATACAACCTGAGCCTAAGATGGAGGAGCTTACAGCATTAACACCGCAAAAGGTCTAGCTTTTTCCATAGTTGCAGCCTTGGATTCTAGCAGATAATCAAGCATTCTTTCAGCTTCCGCCTGCTTGCTGCTAGCCCAGCTCTCACACAACTGCCCTGGCTTTTGTCTTCTAACTGCCAGCCAGGTGAGGGGCAAATGCCCCTCCCCATTTGTCCTCTGGCACAGAACCATTCTCTGACAAAGAAACTGGCCTGACTAGTTCAACAATGGAATCCTCCATTTGATTTTAATCCTTGCTGGATCCAGGACTCTGGAAGTAAAAGGGACTCAGGTATCATGCCAGCTAACACTCCCCCACCCCAACCCACTCACAACATTGTTATCTTTTGGAGAATGTTCCCCTGGTAAAAAATTTGTATGCCATTCATCAGGGCACAGAAATAGGCCCAGTGAAGAGGTGGCAACCCTGCACAGATTCCAAACAGGTTCTTTCCTGGAAAGGGCCATTGCTAAGTGGAAGAGTATCTGATTTACACACAGAAGGTTCCCGGTTCAGTCCCCAGTGGCATCTCCAGATCAGACTGGGGATTTTCCCTGCCTGAAACCCTGCCAGTCAGTGTGGACAATGCTGAGCTAGATGGAGCAAGGGTCTAGCCCCAGTATAAGGAAGCTTCCTATGTTCCCTCCATCTAATTTCCCTCCACAGGAAATTAGATGCTGGGTGGGGAAATTTCCACCACTGCTACTACTACTGGTGCTAATTTTATTCAGGTCTTACTCCTGTAACTCTGAGATCAGCCTGGCTTGCAGAAAATTAGCAGCATAGAGATGTGGTGAAAAAGAGAACCCTCAGCCAATTTTCTGGTTGTTATTAAAGGCAAAGGAGCAGGGCCAGCAGAAAAAAAAACAACCCCACCAATTCTTTTGCAGATCAGGATTTTCTGGTCTTTCATCTATTTCCCTATGGCATGCCACCACCTCCCAGTACTGCAATTGCTCCCGCTCAGCTTCTTCACTTGCATCAAATTGAACCACAGCTTTTCTCTTTTCTCCATATCAGCTTGCTCAGGCTTTATAGAATAAGGCAGTCTGAGCCTGGGACCTTCCCTCTTATGAGATATGGTCTCTGTTGATACAAAACCTACCATTCTAGCCTCTTACTTTCCATGAACAGTTGGTTACTTCTTCCCCCCCCCCCCAATGCATTAGCTTATTGTTCCCATAGTTGCATTTACAGTGGTACCTCGGTTTAAGAACAGTCCAGTTTAAGAACGATTCAGTTTACAAACTCCACAAAACCGAAAATAGTGTCCCAGTTTGCGAACTTTACCTTGGTCTATGAACGTAATCCGAATGGTGGAAGGGCACCAGCAGCGGGAGGCCTCATTAGGGAAAGCGCACCTCGGTTTAAGAACAGTTTTAGTTTAAGAATGGACTTCCAGAATGGAATCCCTCGGCAGAAAGAGCCATTCCCTGGCTGCAGTTATGCTTGCAGGTGGCTACTGCAGAACGGAAGGTAATGAGATGAACAATGAATTAGGGGGCTGATCATTAATTCTGTTTAAAAGTTAATGCTCACAACAAAATCATGAGGGCCTAAATAATCAATCCAAAGCAAGCCTTATACATCTCCCTTATTTGAGAAGCGGCTGCTTAGCTTTAGCTTTTATTTACAGGCCTTAATCATAGGAAAGTCATTTTCAGCCACTGTATCTAAGAAACACTAGGCTGAAAGCCAAGGTCATCTTGTCACTGTACTAGTTATTTAAACACAAAAGGATTAAATTGCACAAGAAATGTCTAGCACCCAGTGTTTTTTTGTTTGCCTGACAGCATATGCCTGTGGACATGCAGTAAGGTTGCCAGGTTCTGTCAACCTTTACAAAATGGGTAGCCAGCACAGTGCACTCCGGGTGTTCTTGGACTACAACCCCCATAATCCCTGACCATTGGCTAAACTGGCCGAGGCTGATGGGAGCTTGGAGTCCAACTCTTGACGGCCACTGCCCCCAAATAATGCTCTCAAGGTGATCACAGCCCCATGTATACGCGGCTTGATTCTGAGGTGAATGAGAAAGAAATCCAGAGTGGAAAGGAAGCTGACACTCTTCCATTTAGAAAACTCTTAAGTACTTGAGCAAGAGCAGGAGACGTCAGGACTTACTCTCTGTCCTGCTTGTTGAACCTTTCTTCAGAGTTTCTTCCCGTCATCCTGTTTGTACTGGACCTCTTGCTCATGTTTTGTTTTGTTTTGCTCCTTTTAACGAATTGCTTCTGACTGGCATACTCTTTTGGATTTGACTCCTGGACAGCTTCCTTAGTTTTGACCATATGAATGCATCCGAAGCAGTCTCTCATAGATTCAGACCACGAGTCCCCTGAGCCCAACTCCAATTCTGCACCTTGCCAAAAATTCTTTGAACCTGGGCCCTTAGCCTACTCTCAGCCACTGGGCATTGCTCTTCATCAGTTGCATAGTGGAGAGCAGTGTCAAGGGAACTGGACAACTACCCAATGAGGGCAGGCTGCAGCAATTGCAGATTTTTGGTTAAGAAAAAAATGTGATAAAGAGGTGACATGATAGAAGTTTATGAGATGATGCATGGCATGAAGAAAGTGGATAGAGACACATTTTTCTCCCTGTGTCACAAGGCTAGAGCTTGTGGATACCCAATGAAACTGAATGTTGGAAGATTCAGGATTAATAAAAGAAAGTATTTCATCACGCAGCACATAGATTAAATTATGGCATTCGCTCTCACAGAAGGCAGTGATGGCTACCAGCTAGAATGGCAGCCTGGTTGGAATGTTGGACTAAGATCTGGGAGACCAAGGTTCAAATCCTCACTTGGTCATGAAGCTCATTGGGTGACCTTGGGCCAGTCTCAGCCTAAACTACCTCACAGGGTTGTTGTGGGGATTGCGTTGTTACAGGAATTTATGTAAAGGTGCGGGTTTGTCCCTCCAGGTAAAGGTTTGTCCCTCCAGCAGACATCATACACACACACCCCGACTACCGAACTCAACACAATCACTCCTGCAAATGTCCCCACCAAACACTTCATCTCAGTTTTTTCCTATCTCTGTTCAAAGGGCCTCTGCTGCACATTACCAAATGCAACAATTCACTGATGAATCTACGTGCTGGCTCACTGGGAAAACTTTAGAAAGTCATATAAAATCGTTCCAGTATGGATTTGCGCCAATTCTGACTTTGTTGTGTTCAGGAAAGGAATGGCTACGAAGGGGGGAGTCTGGGATGTGGGCAGCCATAATCCATGAAACCTGGGATCAGGTACTCAGCCTCTTGCACAAGAGATCATCACTGGCATCCTGGCAAGTGAGTGCCAAACAGGCAGTCATTCTATGGACAATGGCAAACCATCCAGGAATGGATTAGGTCCTCAGTCAGGACAAAGGAGTGTGATTACCTGACTGGGAATGTAAATATTCCTGTTGTATCACTTGATGGGTGTATGGTGGTGGGCAAGGGAGGTTGGGGGGGCAAACCTGACAAACTGGTTTCTACCAGAAACCCCTCCCTGTTTGTGACATATGTATGATGCACCTGTGATGTATCCATGATGCTTCACCTGAGGTGTTCATGGGAAAAGGGGAAAACTTATAAAAGAGGGAGCATCCCTTTGTTCTGGGCTTCTTCCTACTTCTCCCATGTGGAAGTTCTGTTGCAACAGTCTTTGGAATAACAATCGGGCCTACTGGCTGCTGCTTTGCTCCAATTTTCTTGGCTGGTGTCTTTGTTTGGCAATCTGAGTGAGCCCAGGAATTTTCATTTTACAGCGCAAATGAGGAAGAGGAGAACTTGGAGTTCCTTAGAGAAAAAGGTGGGATCTATATATAATAAAATAAATAAATAAATGAACTCAGATGTATTTGAAAGAGGATTAGACAAATTCACGAAGGACAAGACTATCAGTGGCTACTAGCCTTGTTAGCTATATTCTTCTTCTGTGATCAGAGGCATATTCTGAATACCAGTTGCTAGAAACCACCGAAGGAGAGCGTGTTCTTGTGCTCATGCTCCACTTGCTGGTTTCCCACAGGCAACTGGTTGGCCACTATGAGAATATTAGGATAGATGAGCCATTGACCTGATGCAGCAGCAGGCTCTTCTTCTGTTCTGCAACTGTAACACTTTATTTTATTTCTTTATAAATTTTATTTTCAAGTTTTCAGTTTAACAATAATCACATGTAGATCAGTACAGTATAAGATCATTTCCAAAACTGCATCTCTTTACACTTTACACCTTTTGCTTAGTTACTCTCTAGTTTACTTTTAAATCAACCTTTTAACTGCTTGTTTTTAGATTAATCCTGCTAATGTGTTTAGTTGTTTGCAATGGTTTTTAAGACAGTCCATAATTTCCCCCCACTCTTTGTTACAAGTTATTTCTTCTTCAATCCTTATTCTTCCCATTAATTTTGCCATTTCTGCATAGCGCATTAACTTTATCTGCCATTCTTCCTTGGTTGGGAGTTGGACAGTTCCTTCTCTGCACAAAAGCATTCTGGACTTTAGACAGAAAGCAGCAGGAAACCTGGAAGCTTTATCCTAAACATGCTAGTTTTCTGTGTGGACAGGAGGTTTTTTAAACAGCAGAGAATTTAAACATGGTGCCTTTGCCTTATCTGCAATCCAGAAGTGGCAGAGTTCAATAAAAAGTACACTTTGTGATTTGACTATTAATGTAGCTTAGACCTTCTCCCCTTGGAAGAATTCTAGTCCTTCAAGCAGTGCTTTTTTCTGGGGGGACACAGGGACACGCATACCCCTAAACATTTTGTGAATCTAACAGGAGAAGAAACTAACAATTTTAATTTTTTAGTTTCTTCTCTAGCACGGTGAATCATCAGTTCCGTTGAATAGCATGGTGAATTGTCAGTTCCATTGCTACCCCCGATGGCGGCCTCATTTCTTGTCACGGTGTTTCCCGAGTCTCAGATGGAAGCGAGCGTTTAATGTGTGAAGCAGTGTGGAATGTGGATGTGTGGTGTTTTACTGATGAAGGTTTGGCCTCATTGAGGGGCAGTATTTCAATACAGTGGTACCTCGGGTTACAGACGCTTCAGGTCACAGACTCCGCAAACCCAGAAATAGTACCTCGGGTTAAGAACTTTGCTTCAGGATGAGAACATAAATCGTGCTCTGGCGGCGCAGCGGCAGCGGGAGGCCCCATTAGCTAAAGTGGTACCTCAGGTTAAGAACAGTTTCAGGTTAAGAACGGACCTCCAGAATGAACTAAGTTCTTAACCCGATGTACCACTGTATGAGCAATGCATGTTCTTTTTACTTTTGTCCATTTACTGTATTTATTTTTCTCAATTTGAATTATAAAATGGTGATTTTCTTGAGTCAAAATGAGAGTACCCCTAAACATTTTTTAAGGAAAAAAAGCACTGCCTTCAAGTAAACACTGGACCTGCTAGATTGGTAAAGAAAAGATGTTTTATATGCGTTGTATATGCATTGTAACACTGTGGCACCAGAAGGCACTGTGGAGTTCTGTTTTTGCCAACTCGATTTCTCATACAAAGTTTACAATGCTTATTTGATGTGTCTAGATCAAGCCCCTGTTGCTAGCCTGGTGCCTGAGAAGCCTTTGGTTTGTCTGAGCATAATTTTAAATCCAGCTCTGAGCATAATTTTAAATAATTCCTTTACAACATTCAAATCCCAGATGCCCAGTCCCTTAGAGGGAGATTTCTTATGAATTCTAATCTGACAGAACTCACTGAATAGGAAATAAATGGCAAGAGTGAGGCAGTAGCACATCCAAACGCAGGGTAATTTATCTTATCCTTAGCATAATCCTACAAGCATATGCTGCGTTCCCTTGTCAGTCGGCTACGGCTCTATATGTAAAGATGCACTTAAATATGGATGATGTTCAGAATCCAGGGGTTTTAGTGTATTCAGATGTTGCTAGTCCTTAATTAAGCAGCAGAAGGTACATTATCCTAGTGTTTTAATCAGCTTGGTATCTCTCAGCTTTATCTGCCGCAAAAAAGTCTCTATGGCAACCAGAGCATTAGCTAACTCTTGACACAGACTGGTGTCTTAACTGGCATGGGATTTGGGGGGTTGGGGTCACAGTGGACACCTCTGGATTTCCACCAGTGATTCACTTATTGAACATAATGTGGGACAAGTCTAAGCATGTTTACTGACCTCCATGGTATTTACTCCCTTGGAAATGTAGCGGGATTACAGCCTTATATTATCAGAACCAAATAAAAAAATAAAAAAATTCCTTCCAGTAGCACCTTAGAGACCAACTAAGTTTGTTCTTGGTATGAGCTTTCGTGTGCATGCACATTTCTTCAGATACACAAAAGCTCATACCAAGAACAAACTTAGTTGGTCTCTAAGGTGCTACTGGAAGGAATTTTTGTTGTTGTTGTTTTGTTTTGACTATGACAAACCAACACGGTTACCTACCTGTAGCCAAATTACCAAATTAATATTTCAGGGCAAAAGGGTTGTTTTTTAAAGTACAAAATGCTCCTTGGAAACTTAGCATTTCCCATGTCTGCTCCAGCCCTAGTGTTCCACCACTCACTGCTCCTATTCTGGGCCCATCCTATATTTTGCCTTGTTGTGTGATCCTAGTCAGTATAATGACATGATGTTGTGTCATTACATCAGACTGGCTACAAGTTGCCTAAACAGGTAGTGTATTCCAACACACCAGTACAATGTAACCCCACCACAACTACAACCCTCCAAGCATAGGTTGGATAGGGTGTGTGTTTGTGTTTGCTCTAAGTTAGAAAGCTCTAATGAGATTTGGTGGCGGGACTTAAAGACTCAGTTGTGGCTGCAAGCACATACATAGATGCAGTTGGGGCTAAAACAAGAAGGAATTTTAGGATGAAGGTGCTTTTCTCACCATGCGTCAGGATGCTGCTAGCGACTCCCGGCTGGTTGCCCAGGAAATTATAAAGACAAGGAAAAGTTTGTTACAGTTCTTTTTCATTTCAATCTTCACAGAGAGAGGCTATAGAACCCAGCCTCTTGGATAATGGCGTTGTCCCGAGTGAATCTCCACCCCCTGTCTCTCCTACTTCCTCATTCGTCATCATCATCACCTCCTCTACGGGTGCTGCTACATGCCCTCTGTCTTTGAGCTCTTTGCTCTCCTATTTTTAAGGCTCACCGGGTTCTGGGAGATGGAGGGTCTGGGATGCTTTCTAATGACAACCTGTCCGCCAGGTGTTGCTCTGGCTCTCCCATGATTTCCCAACTTTTCCCCTCATCTGTATCTGAGCTGCGACCTCCCTCAAACCCCTGCTGTAAATCTATACTGTCTTCCTCTTCCTCCTCCACCACTCCTCCTCCTCTGCCCAGACCCTGACACCTTGGCATGACAAGCTCCATCTGTCATAAATTGATGTTGTTGCTGGATACAGAGAGTAATCAATATGATGTGAAATATTTGGAAGGATAGATGTGTGCTTCTTACAAACACATAGGTTGAATGCAGATGGAGGCGCACTACAAGAGACAAACAAATTCCACTAACTGTGTCTTCCTGGAAAAAGGTAGGGATGGGTGCCTATAGATGCGGGGTGCAGGCTTTCCCACCCAACCTCTCCTTCCTGCCTAGCCTCTCCTTCTTCCCACTCAACACCTTGCCCCCTGAAGCAGCACCCCACAGGATCAGAACCTCCAACAACAGCTGGTCAGCCAAGGATTCAGTCCTGTGGAGTGCTGGGCAATGCTCTGTGGTGAAGGCATCTGGTTTTTGAATGTATATTGCCTTGGTCATAAAGGTAATTTCTAGCTGTCATGGTCATAGCTATGTGGTCATAGCTAGTAGTTATTGCCTCATCTGAGATGTGCATTGTGTGAAGCAGTCTCAAAACACTTGTGCTTTCAGTACTTGAAGTTTGTGTTAGCAGGGCAGGCTAGTTTGGGATCTATGCACTCTGGCCTAACAGGTTTGGAGCCTGGACTGTCTGCATGGTGAGTTGAGGATACGCTTAGGACAGAGCTGGGAATGTTGAGATGCATCCAGCTTAGAACAGAAGCTGAAGAGTATCTCTTGTATGCCAAGAGAGCCACAGGGAAACTGGAGGTTGGAAATCAAGGTGAAAAGGAGTTGAGAAAAGAAATTAGCCACATATGCTGCTGAGGACGAGAATTGGGTTGCTCTGCTAGGGCTTCAGAAGGCTAGCCCTTCTAATCTCACCCTATATTTAGAACAAAATTATCCTGTGATTATAATAGATGATGCCCAGCTTCTCTTGTGTTCTTCAGAGACACATTTCTTAATTAGATGAAAAATGAGTCTGCAAAGTAATTTGCTGACTGACTGAACTCAGGTTTTTTGCTTTAGGATGCAATCAGTATTTGCCCCATGACTTTAGGACTGAACTGAGCTTGCTGCCTGAAGCAAAGTCCAAATTTGTTGTCCTGCCTTCCCACTCCACCCCTGGCTACAGCCAACTGTGTGTAGCTCATAATGCTACCCTCAAAGAGTCCATACAGCCCAACTGTCCCATTTTTACTGAGACATCTCAAATTTAAATAAGTCACCCAAGCTTCTGATTAGATCCTGGGACATGTGTCCTCTCTTGGGCAGCCACCACAGAGAAGTGCGACTTCCCCCTCTTCTCAGTGTCTTAATAACTTCAGCAGGGAAAGAAGGTGGCTGCAGTGGCTGTTGGGAGATGTCACAGCATGTGGCGGGGAGCAGAAAAACACAGATGTGATGGGCTGGCAGTGGAGCAATGGCGGCAAAGTGAGGAAGCAAGGAGGCCTGCCAGCGCGGGAGGCAGGGGGTATGATGGGGGGGCATGTGTGTCCAAAATTGTGATTATAATAAGTTGGAGGGTATGAGAGACCAATTCCTGCCTGGCGCCCATCATCCCTGTCCTTCACACTGAACCTAATGGGCCATGGGTAAGATACAACTCCTAATAAAAGGCTATAAAGGGGTCACTTATTCCCAACTTAGTTATCACAAGAACCAGTTTTATGACCTGCCTTTCTCTTCATTTAGACCAAGCTGCAGAGGTGAGAGGTGCAAAGCTCTCAAACATGGGGTTTAAATATACAACAGGTACCTTTTCAAGTCACACTTATTTCAATTCTCACCACTTGTCATTATGAAGTCTAGCTTGTTCATGGCACTGCACTGTTGCTGGGTGATTGATCACAAGGATGAGGAAAATTATTGCCCCCACTCTCCAACCCCCCCCCCCCAAGGCAGACCCTGCACCTTCCAACTCTCAAGAGTGGAAAACTTGAGTTTCCACGAAAAGGAAGGGGAGAGGATTAAATCACAGACCATTTCTTGAAACGTCTCATTTGGTCACAATGAATGGTCATGGGTCTTAGTTACATCCTGTTTGGATTACTGTAGCGTGCTCTGTGTGGGGCTGTTTAGAAACTCTGTCTCAAGGGGCTGCAGCCAGACTGTTGACCAAGCTGGTTAAGGGGAACAGATGACTCCCTTGCTAGAACTGCCCCCACTGGCTACTGGTCTGTTTCTGGGCACAATTCAAAGTGCTGGCTATAACCTTAGGTCTAAGCTATCTGAAAAACCATATTCCCTCATACAAACCTGCTCAGGTTATGAGATCTTCTGGCGAGACCCTTCTCTCAGTCCTGCCATCCTCACAGGCATGCGTGGTGGGGACGTGGGAGAGGACCTTCTGGGTGGCTTTCTCCAGACTCTGGCACTCTGTGGAGAAGTTAAGACGGGCTCTTTCCTTGTTGTCCTTCTGCCAGCAGGTGAATACTTTCTTTTTCCAACAGGCTTTTGGGAACTGACTGCTTTTAATGAAAGGATTGGTTCCATGCTGTTTTACTGTAATTGGTTTTAATAGAGTATGTATAATCATTCATATATGTGTGTGTATGTGTTTAATTGTTTTTAATGATTGTTTTTTCTACATTCTTAACAGTCTTTGTTTTGAAGCCACCTTGAGTCCTGTCAGCGCAAATGGTGGAGTTTAAAGAAATATATAATGACAACAACAACAATAATAATCAGAGTGGAAGGGGGGACCTTTCTGGCTCCTGGAGATGCTCTGCAGAGCAAACTGAAAGCTGTGTCCCCAATACAGGAAAATCTTATCTCTAGTCATTTAGTACCCTACACATTTTGATTTATAACTTTCCTTCCAAAGTGGCTAAATACATACTTTTCTTTTAAGTATGCTCCAACTCTTTGGCCCCGTGAGTCAAGGGCCCTGATGCAGTTGCTCCAATTGCACCCTGGATAATCTTGGCCTTGGTTAAAAAAACACACACACCACAAAATAGGATAGCGTGCCACATCCAGATTGCCAAAATAACATTGCTGGTGAAGGTGGGACTCGAGCAGAAATTGGATTCCATTTGCTTTTGACAGCAAATCTACCTAATCTGCACTTTCAAGTTTGCATGTCTCTTATTTTTGCATTGTGGTTCTCAAACCAAGCAACGTTTACACAAATATTGGGAGACTGTATAAAAATGAATATATTGGTGAAAATAACATGCAAAAATAACATACAAAAATGTTTTTATTCGGATAAATTTTCACTAATATGCTGATGAATTTTCATGGGGTTCTTTAATGCAAATTACTGCAGATATGTGTAGAACTGAATTTGAAAAATGATAAACTGAGGCAGATGAAATTGAAAGATCTATCCATCCCTTGTATGGGCTTCAACAGCTGCAGTTTCTCAGTATTTTGGAGTATCAGGGAATATGGGCACATGTTAAACCCAAAGTGCAATGTTAATTTAGTTTCTTTATATGAAACTAAATCCCCCCCCCCCACTTTTTTTTGTTTTGGTATGTGGGCAGATCTTATTTGTTGACAAGGGAACCTGTTATAAGGCTTTAACACAAAATATGTAACATACTATTTTTAAACAGCACCTATCTTTTCCCCCTACATCACACTTTCTAATCAGGCAAGTGAGAGCATCATTTGGTCTCCTATCAAGCCAAGAGAGGAAATGTATACTCCTGTCATTCAGAGGCTATTGAATTCCAAATCATGTTTTAACTCCTGGTTTATGAGGCTGAGTCAGGCTTTAGGAAGCAAAGAAATCACACAGTGTTATTTGTATTGTTAATAAAGCCTGAAATTAATTGCTTTATTCAAAGGACAACACACACTGCTTTCTGCTCTTGAGAGATTTCTTTTGTAAGAATGGAAGCGTTTAAAATAGCAACCTTTTCCATTCTGCATTTATTACAGCAGTCACATTTATCAAAAATCCGATAAGGTTTTAAACATAGCTCTTAATTGTCATGGATCTTCAATTAAACCTCCTCTTTTACTTTGCTCTGATCCTGGTCCCTTTGTAAAAAACAACAACGAGGATTTGGGAAACGCATTGTGAAACAAATATTATGGGTTGGATCCAGACAAAGGCAGTCACACGTGGGTCGCATTCATTTTCACTTTTCACATTTCTTTCAATGCAATCTAATTGAGTTTGAGTCTGGGTCTAACCCTATGTTTTCGAAAGGAATTTATACTAGCCAGAGACTCTTTTCCCCCTCTGATCCCAAAATATCCACTACGTATGTTCAAGAGGGTCACAAACCCCACGCTTGGCACCAGCAGTTGGCATCGCTGGGCACACGTTGGGGTCCATGTAAGACCTTGGGTAACAGAGGGCAAAGCCCTTGGTTATTTGGGACTTCTACTCTTCCTCACTATCTGTCACTTTCCTGTTGAGGGCAAGTGAGCAAGCAGTAGTGGCAGTGGCTATAACCACACATACACCCAGAGATGGAGCAAGGTGGGGGTGGTCCGCAAGGGTGTCATCCCTGAGGAGGGTGACAAATTCCCAGCCGGGCCCGATCGCGGCCGCACCAGATCGCACCCCTGGCCTGGCCTCTATGCCGGATCACGCCCCCTGGCTGGGCGCGATCGCCCTGCCCCCTGGGTTGGGAGTCATGGGCAGGCAGCGCGCCATTACCCTGTGCTCCCGGCTGGAGGAGGCAGGCAGGTAGGGGAGAGGACAGGAAGGAGGCAGAAGAGCATGTTATGGTTTCCGCTCCTCCACATGCAGCTGCTGGGTGACCTTGGGCTAGTCACGCTTCTTTGAAGTCTCTCAGCCCCACTCACCTCACAGAGTGTTTGTTGTGGGGGAGGAAGGGAAAGGAGAATGTGAGCCGCTTTGAGACTCCTTCAGGTAGTGATAAAGCGGGATACCAAATCCAAACTCCTCCTCCTCCTCTTCTTCTTAATTTGCTTTAAGACTTTCATTGTGTGAGCCTTCCTTCTCACTGTGCTTCAAGCCTTCTTGAACCTAGTCTACCATTTCTTAGGGTATCACTACTCTACAACTTCAGACTGGTTTGAGACCAGATTAATTCCTAGTGTTTACCCCCAATAAGGGACGCGGGTGGCGCTGTGGTCTAAACCACTGAGCTTGGGCTTGCCGATCAGAAGGTCGGCGGTTCAAATCCCCACGACAGGGTGAGCTCCCATTGATCGGTCCCAGCTCCTGCCAACCTAGCAGTTCAAAAGCACACCCCAAAGTGCAAGTAGATAAATAGGTACCACTCGGCGGGAAGGTAAACAGCGTTTCCATGCACTGCTCTGTTTCGCCAGAAGCAACTTAGTCATGCTTGCCACATGACCCGGAAGCTGTACACCGGCTCCTTTGGCCTGTAAAATGAGATGAGCGCCGCAACCCCAGAGTCGTTCATGACTGGACTTAACTGCCAGGGGTCCCTTTACCTTTACCTACCCCCTCATAAATGTCCAGAGTGTGACTTTGTGAAGGTACCGAGGATTCACTGTCATGGGGGCAGAGTTTTTATATTACAAACAAATTTAAAGACTAATATGTATTTGTCAACCATGTTTACACCTGTATAAGAGGCAAGCTTTCATCATGTCACCCCAAATCAAGTCCTGGAAAATATAGGTTGTGAAGATATTGAATTTACACAGTTACAGTATAGATTTCCAACCCCACCACAGAACTATAGTTTGGTGGCAGCAGTGATCAATGATGTAAAGCAGGGCACAAACTGCAGCTGAGTTAAATTTCAACCACAAACCTTTACAAATGAACTGCTTTCTCCAGGATCTGAAATTTGGTGCTTGTGACCTTTTGCATCATTTCAAATTTACAATGTATTTATCAGTGGGTTGCCTGTGTATTCATGATTCAGTATTCAGGTTATGTAACCTATTTATATAACATGGTAGGATTTGCTAGGTGAATGGAATTTTAACTGAAGCTGTGGTGTGAATTAAGTATATTTAAGGTACTAAAATTAAATCTGAGGTCCCAATTCAGATACTTGCTTGGGCCAATAGGAAAAGATAAAAGACAAGAATTTGGCCATGCTTGAAACATGGCATCTCTTTTTTTAAAAACCCCACATACAATAACATCAACAACAAAGGAACACACATAACTCAGGTACATAAACTTGTGCAGAAAAGTTAGGGAAACTCAGACTCTTAAAAGACTTGTGTGATGCACCTGGATTTATAGGCGTTGTTCAGGGTAAACCAAGACAAGTGAAGCAGAATCAAATTTCATAAAATTCACTGAAAGCTTTCCGCTATTTATCAACCAAAGGCCATCTGGGTATGTTTTCAGAACTCTCCCAAAAGGTCTGTAGGGGGAGAGAACTCCACATTATGACCACTGCGAGCACCACCTGTCCACCCTCGCTGCTGGAATCTGACATACAGACGTCAGCAGGAAAACATTGCAGTCCCCGGCGACACTCTGCTGCTGACCTCAAAGTCAACTGATGAAGGGGCATCACAAGAAGACTCCGTCATGGAACTGGTGGACTAGACAGTTCAAGCAAAATTGATTCTATTCACTTCAGTCTAAAAGGGGGCTGTAGGCTTCTCTTCCATTGTAGGTTGGAAATTAGTGTAGTTAGAAAAATAGTACTCTCACCTACTGTATAGCTGCAGTTGAGGTTTGGATACATTATTCTTATTAGCGATATGCTTGGTTAATCAAATTGCAAGTGTTTAACTGACTGCAAGGCTGCCCCTGTTTAATTAATAATAAAATTCTTCCAGTAGCACCTTAGAGACCAACTAAGTTTGTTCTTGGTACGAGCTTTTGTGTGCATGCACACTTCTTCAGATACACTGAAACAGAAGTCACCAGACCCTTATATATAGTGAGAGAGTGAGGAGGGGTATTACTCAGAACCATCAGTAAAATACAAATGTGTTAATTCAGAGTGCCTTTGAAGGTAAAGGTACAGGGACCCCTGACCATTAGGTCCAATCGCAGACGACACTGGGGTTGCGGTGCTCATCTTGCTTTACTGGCCGAGGGAGCTGGCGTACAGCTTCCGGGTCATGTGGTCAGCATGACTAAGCCGCTTCTGGCGAACCAGAGCAGCGCACGGAAACGCCGTTTACCTTCCCGCCAGAGCCGTACCTATTTATCTACTTGCACTTTGACATGCTTTCAAACTGCTAGGTGGGCAGGAGCAGGGACCGAGCAACGGGAGCTCACCCAATCACGGGGATTCGAACCACCAACCTTCTGATCGACAAGCCCTAGGCTCTGTGGTTTAGAACACAGCGCCACCCGTGTCCCACTGAAAGATGCAGTAGTCATTAAAAGTATAAAATGATAAATGATAAAAATAAATGAGTAGTCAGACACTTTTCCATAACCAAGCAAAGGAGAAAACTAGGTGTTGTAAGTCTACTTTCATGATGTCACTGGTAGAATTGCCATAGCCACCGTTAATGATGAGGTCACAGTTACAGCTATCTTGCTCTAGAATCACACTGCTAGGTGGGCAGGAGCTGGGACTGAGCAACGGGAGCTCACCCTGTCGTGGGGATTCAAACCGCCAACCTTCTGATCGGCAAGCCCTAGGCTCAGTGATTTAACCCACAGCGCCCCCACGTCCCTCAGAGTGCCTCTAGACAGTAACTATTCTGCAGGTGTTCATGTGCACATTGTAAATTTAGGTTGCAGAATTTTAAAAAGTTGACTGTTGCCCTACTACAACAAATCTCACTTTAAAAAAGAATCAGTCTTTTTGCAGTTTAGAAAGTGATGGGGAAATGCATTGAAAAGTAGGGTATGAATGAATGATAAATGGGAAGACACAAACATCCCGTAAACAAATTAGGATTGAAGCACAACTGTTGAAGGGGTCTGTCAAAGTGCCCTACATATAAGATTGTGCACCATAGTTTTAGAAGTATGCCATCTTATTTTCTGGTTGCTGTTGTTTGATACTGTTTAGTTTTCTTTGTTGAACAGGGCTGAAGCTAAATCCTAACTTTCAAGCAAACAAAAGATGCATTGCAGAGCAGGAAACATATTCAAACATGCTTATACTTAGGTCCTTAGAACAGTGTCAGTTTTTCTTCCTTGGTATTGACTTCAATGCTCATCTCTGCCAATCCATACTCCATCTTTTAAGAATTCCACATTGACTGCAGATGTGTGTCTGTACTATTTTCCCTGCTTTCAGAGATACATTTGATAGGTGACTGTACAGTTTCATAAAATAGATTACATAGGCTTATATTTTCAAGGAAGATACATTATGCTGGATAATCACATCTCTCAGATTAGGATACCAGTACAGGGGAAAATAAGTAATGCACTCATAATACAGGACTTTGATGGGCTTGTGTCCAGAGGAATGTGAGGCTGCTTCTGTTTAAAACAGGATTCCTCAACCTCAGCCCTCCAGATGTTTTGAGACTACAATTCCCATCATCCCTGACCACAGGTCCTGCTAGCTAGGGATCATGGGAGTTGAAGGCCAAAAACATTTGGAGGGCCGAGGTTGAGGAAGCCTGGTTTAACACAATGGGGAGCTTTTTGGCTCCCCGTTTTCAGCAGCAGCCTCTCTGAAGGTTGGATGCACTCAGAGCAGCACTCCACTGCAGCATGACAGTCTTCTGCAAGGCAGCAAAGCCAACCACTTGCCCCTGACCATGCAGGGAAAGGCTTTGCATGTATGGACTCCTGGACTGAAGCCCTGTGCAAATGAATTCTTCTTTCAGTTTTTGGATTTACATCTCTCTCTCCCCGACCCCTTTGTAGTTTGCATAGCAATTTGCTTTGAGGGAAGAAAGCTATTCCTTTGAGGGAGAAGATCATATGCCAGCAATAACCTATTGCTCTTTGGTGGAAGAGGACCTGCCCTCTTGGCCAATTTAGGGGCTGTAGCCTTTCATTCACCAATGTGGGCCATGACATTGCTCACCAATAAATAGGGTTTTTGTTTGTTTTAAATAAAACAAGACTACAGCTCCAGGAATGTTGAGCCAAAGGTCATTGAAGGGAGTGGGCTTTTTCTACCCACCAGCTAGTTAAGGGGCTACAATAGCAGAGGCTGAGACTTAACAGCCATCAACCTCAGCCAGCCTTCTCAGGGCTTGTCTACACTTTGTCTTTCCCGCACCTAAAAGCATGGTTCTGAGTGGCATTCTACTTCTCCTGTGCTTTCTAGGCAAGGGTCTGAGCAGGTTTCCATTTGTCCCACCACTTTCCCCAGAAAAGCCACTCTTTACCACTGAATAAGAACAAACGCCAATCCACGGAAAACCTGGGACCCAGCTACATTAGTAAAAAAAAAAAAGGGGGGGGTTAATGCATTATAAACATGCAACACCATATGGCGCTGTAGAGCACAAAACTTTTCCACGTGATTTTAAATACAGGTTTTTTTCTTTTGTTAAAACGATTTATGACTTATAGTGCTTTTTTCCTGTGTGCAGATCCACCCCTGGTTGAGGTTTGCTTCAATTCAGCAGCAAGCAGCAGCCAGGCAATCAGAAGTGTGTACAAACACTTAAAACCAATCAGGGGCTAACTCTGCCCATCATTGGCTCTTGCTCTCCCTGCTATTGGCCTCCTTGCCTTCCACCCCGCTGGACACCCCCCACCTCTGGCCTTCAGTCTATTTTTACCCCAATGAATTCCCACGGAGACTTAGATCTCTTCCAGGCAACCTGCTTTATTGAACATCCATCTGGAGCTGGCAGGGTTATATGGCCTCAGTTGTTCATTGAGCATTCATTTTTATTTGTTTGTGCAGAGGTTATACAATGTTGTACCATACAATTGTTACCCCCCCAGCCACACGTGTTTGCACATAACTTTCCTTACTGTAAAAAGGCTGATGGGGTGGAGATAGGTAGGTTTGTTGTGCAAGAATGGCAAATCCACTGTCATTTCACAACCTGGATTTTCCAGTATGCTATGCAAAACAGCTGCAAAACAGAAGTAGCCTGGAAGCTGCCAGCATCTTCTCCAAGTTTTCTGGTTTTTCTGCCCACTCTGTACCTTCATATCTCTCTTTCTGCTGACGTTTGGCAACATGGTTGCCAAAAGATACAGCTGCCTGCCTACATGTGCAAAGCTAAATAAATATTAAAGTTGGCAGCGGGGGTGGGGTGGGGGGAGAAACCTTAAATGGGGATCCTTCAGGATTACTTCAGCTTTCATTTACTCGGTAATTCATATTTATTCATAAATATGAATGGGAGCCCTTCCATTTTCAGTTTATATGTTCCAAATACACACCATAATTAGCATTTGTTCTAAAACAATTCAACCTAAATAAAGGATGAGTACTATATTAGCAACAGCAAATTGAATGCTTCCAATATTTCTATCCATTCTAGAAATACCTATTGAAACCATTTTGTATTCAGTGAGTTTTCTTTAGAGGTGCGACCATTTAAGGAAGATGAATAAGTACACTTCATAATTAATGTTTTCTTGGAAATAATGTCCTCCAAGTACTTAATAGGGTAGATTGATTAAAAATTTGGTTTTAAATTCCTAAAAATAGGACTGATAGAAATCAAACTTTCCATTTTGTAAATCACATGTTCCTTTTCCTTTAAACATCTATACTAATTTAGTTGCTGGAGGAACTTAGAAATAACAAGTTAGAAGTTTAATCCATGACTGAGTCTTGCCACCCACAGCTGAGCTTTGGAAGGTTAGGGTTAGGGTTAGGGTTAGGGGTTAGGCTAGGGTTAGGGTTGGTATACAGTTAGGGTTAGGGTTAGGGGTTAGTGTTAGGTTAATGTCAGGGTTAAGGTTAGTTTTATGTCAGGGTCAAAACTAAAAATATATATTAAAAAATCCTTCCAGTAGCACCTTACGAGACCAACTAAGTTTGTTCTTGGTATGAGCTTTTGTGTGCATGCACACTTCTTCAAATGTCAGGGTTAGGGTTGGAGTTAGGGATAGGATTAGGGTTAATGTTAGCACAGGAAGCAAAGATTTCCAAAAAAGTAGTGCAAACACATGTAATCATAAGTAATACACTGCTGTAACCCAGTTTTCCATATGTTCGCCATGGAGATAAATAGCCAAACATGTAATGCTGTATGAGCTTTTGCAAATATGTAGAAGGAAGGTTGCTTGCATTCATTCTGACCTGGATTTCACATTAAATACAGGGTCGCTTCTGGTTTTCCATAGCTCATCTTGGCAAGTTTTTGACATATAGTTTTCAGTTTGAACAGCCTGAGGAGAGAGTATCTTTGGGGATATAAACACATGTGCTTGACCCATACTTATACTAGCTGATTAAATCTGATATTTAACTTGGCCTTGTAAGTTCTCATAGTTTCTTAGGTTGGGTTTTCTTTAAATAAAAACCAACAAAAGAACCTGCCATGTGGCTTGACCGGGTAAGATAAAAGTAAAGGTACCCCTGACCGTTAGGTCCAGTCACGGACGACTCTGGATAAATCTTGCTTTATTGGCCAAGGGAGCCAGCGTACAGCTTCTGGATCATGTGGCCAGCATGACTAAGCCGTTTCTGGCAAACCAGAGCAGGGCACGGAAACACCGTTTACCTTTCCGCCAGAGCAGTACCTATTTATCTACTTGCACTTTGACGTGCTTTCAAACTGCTAGGTGGGCAGCAGCTGGGACCAAACAACGGGAGCTCACCCTGTTGCGGGGATTCGAACCGCTGACCTTCTGATCGGAAAGCCCTAGGCTCTGTGGTTTAGACCACAGCACCACCCGCGTCCCAGGCTTGACCAGGTAGAAGAGGTAATTAGTTCCTTGTTGCTGGAAGGTTTAATTCTGTCTGTATTGCAGGTGATTGTGACAAGGTCCCTGTTAAAGAACCCCCCCCCCCCAGATGCTGCCGATTTCACCAATTAGCAAGCAGTTTTAAACATACAAATCTTGGATAAACTATTGCAACCTTGCAAGTCCACAGTTGTTAGTTGGCTCCCAGTTTACTTCCAGGCTCTGTGCAAGTTGCTGGTTCTTCAATTTAAAGCCCTAAATGGATTGGGACCTGTGTGTCTAAATAGCTGTCTGCTTTCCACAGGCACAGGATTGGGCCTACTCAATAGGAGTGTCCAAATTATGGCATTTGCTGACCTGGGAGATTTGTCTAGCTACCTCTTTGAGCGTTCTCAGAGGGCAGATGCTCATTTGTTCTTAATTCCAATTGTTGTGATTTGCTGTTTAATTGCTTTTTAATACGGCTTTATGACACTTTGCTATAAACTGCTCTGAGGAACTAATCCAAGTGCAAGACACACAACAGAAATATTTTTATGAATGAGCAAGCAGGGGGTTTGCAGTACCCTAAGGTATAATTCACCAATAAAAAAATGTACCTTGAAAACAAGGAATACTCCAGATGGAGAAGTCAAAGCTTTTTGGCTTCTAGAATATTTGTATGATTTTCAATGCTATTAACTGATCATTCATATTCCACTTGAAATGACCATGTGAGATAATCAGAATGAATTTAAACCTGTTAGTCAACTCATTTTGAGGGATGAATTTGCATGTATGATGAAGATGATCACCTCAGAAGCTGTGGAGTGAAATGGAAGATGAAAGGGAAACAAAAATATTTAAAACCTGATCCTCAGGAAACAATCATTTCAGAGCAATGAGGGTCACCACATCACATTCCTTGTGAAACCTTTTGATTCTAGACTGAAAAAAAGGGGAGGAGAAAAGAACCTCTTGGGAAAACTACAATAAATCTGGAATTCAATTCTGCACTGCTACATTTGTAATTAAAGAAAAAAATAGGTTTTAATATAAACATATACACAATATTTCTCAAATTTCTAGATGATTTTTCTCAGAACCAGCCATTGTATACATAATTTTAGTCCATGATTATATATTCCACATGTTCTTTTAATTTAATTTATACACTTATTGACAAAGACAAATTCTTAAATACCACACAGTGATGGTTTATTCCAATTCTCTCCCTTGAAATGAAACTGAGACCAGTGTACCTTAAAGCAAATTACCGAAATACAACTCATTCATACTTTACATACATTGTGATACATCCAGGTTTTTTCAACATTCCACTCACATCACATAACAAAATCAATTCATATAATACCTTTGTAGAGCAATGGCTGCTCCTAAGCCACTCACACCATTGCTGACTCATGCTGTCATCATACAAATGTTCGTATCCACACACAGAAACCTCAAATGCTCTATGTGTAATAAATTAATTAAGGCTGCAGCCCTAAACACACTCACTAGGGAGTAAGTGCCTTTCAAGACAGCAGAACTTCTGAGCTAGCATGCTAGCACAGGGTTGCATTATAAGCTTCTTACACTTTTCAAGCCATGGCTCTTCTTTGTGGACAAGTCTATAGATTCTTCACCGTTCTAGATAAATAGATTTTGTTTGTTTGTTTTTTGTAGTATTCTTGCTGCTGCACAACAGCCTGTTTTTCCTTGTATATCCACATGTAGGCCAAATTTCATAGATACTTCAAAATGCAAGCAGAAGTGATCCCGCAACTGAGGAGGGGTACTTATAGATCTGATCTGACCAAGCCATACGATATAAGCATCCATGTGCAACTTGAAAGCTGAACACAATGGGATGGCTTAGCAATGGCAATGATGTTGCTAAAGCAATGGAAGAATTGGCCCACAATCAGGGTAGAACTAAGTGGATGAACATTGTCTGAAGGACAATGAACTGAGTGTTTTAGCATCTGAACATTTATGCCCTTTACATTTTAGCAGCAACAGTATATTTATGTCAGCAGTAAATAGTCTTCCAGCACCTGATTAAAATGTTTACACTAACAGTAAAAGATGCTTTCTATCTGTATCTGAAGAACAACAGATTCTGAAACAGAAGAACAGATCAAAGAGCAATACAGACACAAAGAGCACATACAAATAACCAGTGGAAGACAGATTGTATCCTCTTTCACATACAGTTGCCCCACTGCCTTTTCTGCATATCACATGATCTCTGCCTGCTTTAAATTTCAGTAACGCAGATACGATTTACAGAGGTTACAGTGCCATTGCTCCAGCCCTTGGTATTTCATTTCATAAATATGCCTGAGCAAAGTAATATTGCCAATGTTAACTGGTATTGGGATGATTCAGCCCAATTTTGTGGGAGTTGTGGAATACTCAACTCTTTAGGCGATGAAGGCACTTGGCTCTTCAAATAATAGAGTTGCTTTTCCATTGATATTGCTGGTTGGTCTTTCTCAGTTCACAATAGAGAGCACTGGAATCTTGTAATGAAAAATGTTTTAAGGCAATAAAAGGTGCATACAGCGAGTACATCAAGATATTTTTTTCTTGTTTTCTGTGTGCGTACATTCCACATCACATGCCTTTACAAACTTACCTGATTCATATGTAGATTACATGGTTCAGTAATTTCCTACAGAATTTTAAAGTGCCACGGTACGAACTTGCTTTCTCTTCCCCAAAGCCTTGGAGAGCTCTGCCATAATCTATCACCACAAACCACTTGGGCTTGGCATGTGTCTTTAGAAAAATGAACTCCATTTCTTCACATTTATGCTAACTGGAATCCAGCGGGTGAACTAGTCCTTCTTTATAAACATGAAGAATAGCTTCACAGACAAATTTGTACTGGCTCTGCATAACACACGCACACACACAAAAAAGGAAAAGGTTAAAAATAACCTAAGTTATATTTCACTTATAAAATATCAGTACAATGTTCAGCTACAATGCCATCATACACTAAAGTTAACACCAGCATTGCCTTTAAGACCAAGGTGGATAGCATGCACAGTTGCCGTAGTTCAGCAGGGGGAGGGGAGAGAATCAGCAATAGGTTCTTCAGGTGATTTAAATCCATCTCTGAAGAGCTGAGATAGGTAGCAGAGACAGGAAACAGATAAACCAGCAGAATAGAGAAGGAGGCACAAATTAAAATGGGTTTATCTAGGCCAAACAAAATCTATAGTGCACAGGAAACCACTGTTTCAATTCAGGCCTCAGCGAATACAACAGGATTTCTTGAATAGTTCTAATTCATGCTGGAATCTCCCTCTAAAAGTATTTTGTTGAAGCATGACAACTTTAGAGGCAATTAAGTGTTCTTCAGTAGAGACAGAATCACTATGTGTCACATGCTGCAGCAATGAACTTCCTGCATCAGCTTGGGGGCAGGACTAGATGACCATTGAGGACCCTTCAAACATTACAATTATATGATTTCAATATATTGAAACTGGGCCAAACACATTGAAAATAGGCTCCTGTACTTTTTACTTACCGATGTTTGCACCATCATAGCACGATGGTCTCGCATCTTTCGTACAATATCCAGTGGATAAACAGGTTGGCTTTTTTCAATTAAACATAGAGCTGTTTCCATAGCAACCAATACTCCAGTCCGGCCTATTCCAGCACTGCAAGAGGTAAGCAACAAGACTGCGTTTTTAAAAAACAACAACAACCAAAGCATATGTTTTGTCCTGAATTCATATTAAAATTATGGCTTTTTAAAAAAATACTGGAAATGTCTTAAAAACATTAGGAATGCTGAATACAACAGAACAGTTAAAAATCACTTCAGCAACATGTTTGCAAATTTGTAAGAAAAACATTTCACAGAAAAATGGAGAAAACAAGTAGGTTTTAGTAATCAATGATTAAATATGTAATTTTATTTAATTCAAGCTTGGAGTTTTGCCCCCCCCCCCAAGTAACAGGATATCACAAAGAAAAATTCAATGGTCATAGCTGCCCTATTGGGGGAGAGGGGCAGAAGGGGTTATCTCCTCACAGTTAAGAGACTGAGAGCAGGCCAGAAGATTATATGCTCCTCCCTTACCCAAGGCAAACTTCCTCCACCCACCATAACAGTGCTTAAAGTATACACCAGCATCAAAATCAATGACAGTTAATAATAATCAGGTATACTGCTTAATCAGAAATTTCAGCCAGCTTCAAATCCTGGTTTCAAATAATTATAAACAGCAAACTTAGACAACCATGGTTAAAATCATATTGGCATATATATATTTAAGCACGGTTGAGAAAAGCAAGAATGTGTTCTATGGAGTGTGCCATACTATGCAACCACAGAAGAGATTGTGCATCTTGCAAATGAGATGTCTATGAGTGCACAATAAGGAATTGTGTGCTCCCACACAGAAGAGCAGCCCTGCTGGATCAGAGCAAGGGTCAATACAGTCCAGCATACTGTTTCTCACAGAGGCCCACCAGATACCTCTGAGCCGCCCACATGAGGGACATCAAGGCAATAATGTACTTGGTATTCAGTGGCCTCTGAAACTGGAGGTTCCATAGAATCAGAGTTGCCAGGAACCATGGAGGTAATCTAGTCCAGTCTCCTGCAATGGAGGAAGACAGGTGGCAGTCCAACCTCTGCTAAAACATCTCCAAGCAAAGCAAAAGCCACCTCTTAGGCAAGCAGACGATTCCACTGTTAGATAGCTCTTATAGTTAGTAAGTTTCTCCTAACATTCAGCCAAATATGCTTCCCAGCACTTTCCATTCATAGGTTCTAGGCCTGTTTTCTGGAACAGTTTGCTCTATCTTCTGCATAATATCCCCTTAGATATCATGTCCCTCCTCCATCTTCTCTTATCCAGGCTAAACATATCCAGATCTTTCAACTATTAATTACAGGACTTAGTTTCCAGACTTCTTGCCATCTCGGTCACCTTCCTCCAGACACACTATAGTCTGTTGATGCCCATCTTAAAATGTGGCGCCCCAAGTTGGTCACAGTACTCCAGATGTGGTCTAACCAGCCAGGGGCATAGCAAGGTAAATTGGTACCCGGGGGCAAAAAAAAAATTGTCACCCCCCCCCCCGAGGCGTAGGAAGGTCAGGTGGTACCCGGTGTGGAAAATTTCTTGTCACCCCCCATTGATCCCCCCAAATGGTTTTACGTTATTCATATTTTCTTACAAAGGAATAATAACAAGTAATAGTAATAATAATAACTTTTATTTATATCCCGCAGCCCGCTCTCCCCGGCTAAAGTCGGGCTCAGGGTGGCTAACATCAGATACATAAATTGGTATAAAATAATTATAGAATAATTAAATTACCTCCTAAAAACATCTCAAAATCAAATTAAAGTCTAATTAGATGGCTTTCCACAGGGTTAGGGTTGGGAACAGTAAGTGCTCCACTGAACTGAAATTTCAGCCTTCATGACATAGGAAAACAGCCACGTAAACAGCTATTTTGGTGGAGGAGGGTCAAGATGCACGAATATGCATGAAATTTCATATACAGCCATATAATCCCTAGTATAGTAAGATAAGACCTTTGGAGCAAGCATTTTCAAAAAAAAAATTATGAACCGCCCTAATAGGGCAGTAATTGTTCCTTGATAATTTGTCACCCCCAATATGGAACCTGGAGCGTCTCGCCCCCTACGCCCCCCTTGCTACGCCCCTGTAACCAGCACAGAATAGAGTGGAACTATCACTTTTCCTTCTAGGTTCCCACCACTTTTAACTTCATAATATAGCTATACTACTAGTACGTATCTTCTTTGAATTTTTCTACTCTACTCTTAAAGCTAGTTAAGCTAGTGGCCATGCTCACATCTTATGGCACAGAATTCTATGAACCAACTAATTGCCAAGTGAAGAAGTACCTCCTGTTGTCTGTCCTGAATATTCTGCCAATCTGTTTCATTGCATGACCCCAAGTTGTAATATGAGAGAGGAATAAATTAATATGTCTTAGAATGACTACTAGTCCTGGTGATTATATGGAATCTTCAGGTTCAGAGATAATATGCCATTGAGTGAAAGCTACTGAGTTACGTCTTCATGCCTTGTTTGTGGGCCACCACTAGGAAACAGATGCTGAACTAGAAGGACCCTTTATCTGATGCAGTGGGTGGGATTCCTATGAGTTCTATTTTAAAAAAAGAAAAGAACAATAAACCCCACCCCGCATAAAATCACACAACCAAGTTGCATTTACAACCAGTCACATTTAAGCTTTGTTTTCTGTCTTTTGGGAAAGTCCACTGAAAGGAGTAAGAATTTCAAATACATTTGAACAGTCCCTAAGCAGCCTGAAGCAGTAAGAGCAGTTTTGATTCACTACTAGCTATAACACATTCAATATTCATGAAGCAGACTCAAGAACTATCACAAACTATTATGCCAAATGGTTATATGCACAATTATTTACTGCACCTGCAGTGAACAAGAACTGGCACATTTCCCACTCTCTTTGATCTCATGTAGGACACAAATTCCAAAAAGTCTGTGGAATCGTCAGGGACACCATGATCAGGCCAAGCCACATACTGGAGATGAGTGACTGTGTGTTCTTCCTCTGTCTGAAATAAATCAACATTTTCACTATAAAGGACTACAGACATTACTGTAAAAACAGCCGTAACTGAAAATTATGTTATGGGAAAATATCAAACAAACCATTTGTCAGTTCAGAGTCTTGCATTTAGATAGCTCAACAATAAATATTGTTGATTTGTGGTCAAAACCAGTAGATCATTTATTTATTAGCTGAATCTTTTTCCCCGCCCCCCCCACCTCCAGAATAGTGTTTTCTGTTGTCTCTTTCAGTAGACCCTGGCAATGTACAGTAAGCCTACTAGAAATCTAGTTACATTCTCATCTGAATGTTTTCTGTACTCCACAGACCAATCAAATATGTGATACTGTGCTATAGCCATTTCTCATAAAAGCCCCATCATACATTCAACATAGCAAATTGTGTACCGGTATATTTCCATTTTTACGAAGGCAAAATACTGTCACATAAAGAGAATCCTAACTCAAAGCCACCTGTAACACACTTGGTTCCCTGGGGACTCCCTCTTAAGGCACTTTGTCTCTTTATGGCTGGGACTGCCACCTGGTGGGAAGAAAGCTGCTTCAGCTAAATAACAGCTTAGGTGTTGGGAAGAGCTTGGATGTCAGCAGTTTTAAGCAAACTGCAGCAGAAGGGAAACATTAAACCCACCTCTCTATGCACCTAACCTCTCTGCAGCAGTTTTAAAAAAACAGGTGAGTTCAACATAGTAACACATATAATGTAATGTATAGTTTGGTCCAAAGCGGGTGCCTCCATTTTGCAAAAAACTCTGCCAACTCTGTCACAGTATACCAGACACAAAATGTAGGCAGGGTCTGTTTAATGAACAAAAGATGTAACAACAAGCAATCAACTCCAAACCAAATTTGCCTTATACCAGTTATGCTGCCATAGCCAAGTCTACATGTGGCTATATTTTGCCAAAGTCTGCATGAATACTCAAAGCTCAGTAGAAGTCAGTGGCCCTAGCCAAACTGAAACAAAAATAGCAGGATAGGTAAAGCTGCATCAAACAATATGGACAGGGACAAGAAAGGGTCCCAGTGGTTTCCATGCAGCTTCCTATGCTTTGTTCTTCTGCATTTACTGTTCATTCATCATAGGATGCGATGCTGCATTTGAAGTGTAACAAGAAGAGCCCGGCTGGATCAGGCCAAGGACCCATCTACTCCAACATTCTGTTCTCACAACTGTCATCCAGATACATTATTCCAAATGTGGTTGCACCATAGATTTGCACAGTAATATTATTCTATTAGCAGTTTTTTTGTTATTTTCCAAATTACCCCTAAAACAGAAATGACGGTTTTTCACAGCTTCTTCACACTTGGGTCATTTGAGCTAACCACCACAACTGCAAGGTTTCATTCCTTCTCAGTCATCACTAGGGTCTGTTTGTGATAGTTGTGAAACTAGGATTTTTGGTCCAATGCTTATCACTTTGCAATTGCTTACATTACACTGCATTACCATTCATGTTTGTAGGATTCTCTCTCCTCATTTTTCTGCGCAGCAAAATAAAGAATTGAGTGCTGTACTACTATACTGCACATAGATTTAGTGTTTGAATCACCAATCACTTATTCATATAGAAATGGGAGCTCTAAGTTTAGGCATGTACATGCAAACTTGTCTATGTATTCTCACACATGCATTGGTGACGAAGAAAGGACCCAAGCTCTATAGTGAATCTCATACCATATACAGCTAAGAGCTGTTTGAAAGGGCCCTTACTAATGAATAAAGACAAAATAAGTAACAACACAAGAACTTATACTTGAGTTGCTTCTTAATAATAATAATAATAATAACAACAACAATAATAAACAACCAGAAGGTTAGCTTTGACTCGAATAATCTTTGTAGATACATATTCCAGTTAGGCTGAACAATGGACCAAGCGCAGCAGCATTTAGGTCAGGCAACAAGCACGACATGTACATAACCACGTGTGAAGTTTTAATATGTATTTTTTCTTGTAGCAAACTAAGAAAGTAAAATCACTTACTTCAATATTTGTAATAACCATTTCTCTAAACACGTAAGCAATGGTACAATCTTCAGATCGACACTTGACACGAAAGTTGCCATAATCCAGAACGTCTGGAGGATCAGGCCAATAAGGATGACATTTGGTCTAACACAAAAGAAAAACTCATCCAGTCACATTTATAGAGGGCTGCTCAAGCAATGCTTATAATTGACATAGTACATACCATGTACTAATTGACATGGCAGGAGGCCCAGGCCCAGGCCAAAGAGTTAGCAGAAGCAATCCCCAAAATATCTTCAGCAGCCGCTGCTGCCACAGCAGCTGGAGTTAGCTTATGTTCTAGCAGGCCAGAGTATATAAGGCTTTCATCTTTAGCCTTTCAGTTGCTGGAAACAAAATAGCTCCTTGGTTCCTGAACCTGGTCTTTCCTCCTTGATATGCTAAAAAATTTCACAAGCCACAACTTATTGTCCACCTGCTAAGTTACACTGAAGAATGAAGAAAGAGGCCTAGTTCCAATGTTCCAAGCCGACCAGCAAACCACATCTCAATTCACATACAAACCTCCACACCCAGGAATGGCTTGATAATCAGGTAAATTGTACCTACCCGCCCTCGTTCTGTAAGGGTTGTCAACATGATAATCAGTGATAATCTGTGATCCCAAACTGCTTGCCAGAAATGAACACAGGTGTGTGGAAGAGGCCCTTGAGTGGCTATGTATTTGTTCACAATGCCTACAGGAGGAATTTCCAGCTACGAGAAGAAAGCAAGCTGTAAATAATTGTTGATTCTTACTAGAAATTTTATTGAAGTATTAGCAAAGGCAAGTAGATAAACAACAACAACAACAACAACATTAGTATTTCTAGTCATCCTCAAATACAACATCAACCCACACGACTAGGTCACTAAATCAAAATTGAACAAGAAATTGTACAATAAATTGATAATTCTGATAATTTTAGTTCTGTAGACCCATTGAAATTAATGGATCTAAGTTAGTCCTGTTCATTAATTTTAATAGGTCCACTAGTATGGAAACAACTTGTCGTAATTATTTCAAGACTTTTCTGTGTTACTTACGTTAACATAATTTGCATTTATGTAATCATCATTTCCTTGTAATATTACTCGAGTGATATCATCTAGCAAGAGAAAAAAATAGTAATTAGGTTGTATAAATTAGTATCACTTTTCACAGAGATGGGAATCAATTAGCTGCACAATATGGTCTGGGTCGCAGGTAACCACAGAGCCTAGGGCTTGCTGATCAGAAGGTCAGCGGTTCAAATCCCCACGATGGGGTGAGCTACCGTTGCTCAGTCCCTGCTCCTGCCCACCTAGCAGTTCGAAAGCACATCAAAGTGCAAGTAGATAAATAGGTACCGCTCCGGCGGGAAGCTAAACGGCGTTTCCATGTGCTGCTCTGGTTCGCCAGAAGTGGCTTAGTCATGCTAGCTACATGACCCGGAAGCTGTACGCCGGCTCCCTTGGCCAGTAACATGAGATGAGCACCGCAACACCAGAGTCGGACACGACTGGACCTAATGGTCAGGGGTCCCTGTCCCTTTACCTTTACCTTTATGGTCTGCAAACACGGTATTTTGAAAACTTAAGTAAATGAACAATGACCAAATAGGACAGGAAAGAATGGAATGTGCATGAATCCTGAATCCTGAATCTCTAGCAGAAGTAGTTGCTTCAGAGAGATTTGGGGCTTTCAAACCAAAGTGGGGTCACTCCAAAGGTTCCCAGGTAAAAACAGGAATCTCCAAAGTGAAAAAAACAACAGTGCAGGCAGTGGATCTGCCAAAAGTGAAAAATTATCCTCAAGTGAATGCCATATAAGCAAATGTCAGAATGGGGAGAGGGGGAACCTCTTTTTTTTGGCTGAGTGTTCTGTAGCTTCTAAACAGAGGCAATTATTTTATCAGGAATCACCTTCTGCTCTGTTCTGTGCTAGTTCTGCTACTGCTGCTTACTTGAAACAGTCCTGTCCAGTCAGTTTACACTTCATTTCTGTGACTTTTAGTGCTAACTCAGCAGAGCCAAGTCTGAAGGTGAGTCCCCCAAGCCTTCATCTTAACACCTTAGTTCCTGCATCTATACTTCTGACAGGTTTCTTACTTAGAAGCACTTCTATGATTTTTACAATGTTCATAAAATTGATTGATGGCAACAGAATACGGGAGATTAACACCACCAAAACTGCAAATGTTTGGCAGTGTTCATCCCCTCAAACATACAAATTTCATTCAATTCAGTCAAAAATTAAAAAAAACAAAAACATATGCTGTTAAAAAATAATAAAGTTTAATGTGCCCAGCACAACCCCTCCTGAACCTATCCTACTGGAATTTAGCAGAATAAAGGAGGGTCTGCCCGAGGGCCTATTATGCCTGCAAATTCCATCTAATTCTGTCAAAAATGGGTAGAAAGAATTATAGCCAGCATGAATGGAAAGACATGAAGTTTCGTTCCCCCAAAATTAGGCAACCTCCAAATTTGTCTGAACCAAATCAGGTTGTTTTCTGAAGCAATACTACAAAACACAGCACTGTCTAGGGGAGGCTTTCTCAACATCAAGTTGCTAGATGTTGTTGGGACAACCACTCCTTGGTCCTTGACTGCTATCCCTCCTGGTTAATGATGAGAGTTGTAGCCTAACAACATCTGGTCCAAGTCAAAGAGGAATGAGGGGAAACAACACTTTCCTCCTTTTGAAACCCTTCTGATTTCCATCCCCTGCTGTGCTATATGGTGCTAAAAAGCCCTGGTTCAAGATAGGCTTACCGTGTTTCTCATAAAATAAGACACCGTCTTATATTTATTTTACTCAAGAAAATAAGCCTATGGCTTATTTTCGGGGGTGTCTTTTTTTTTATTAAGTACTGTTGCTGCTGGGTTCAGCTGGCTCAGGGCACGTGGCCCTGCTGGGCGCCGACCCGGCAGGCCACCGCCTCCTCCTCCTGCTGGCTCCCGGATGCTCGGGGCGCGGCGCAGCTGGGCGCTGACCTGGCAAGCCTCCTCCTCTTCCTGCCGTGGCTCGGCCCCCGGAACTGGCTGTTGCTGAAGTGCTGACAAAGTGCCCAGCAGCGCCGCGCGGATCGCCCTGAACCGCGGCAGGAGGAGGAGGATTCAAATTGCTACCGTACAGAGCACTGCTGGATCCCGCTGGCTCGGGACTCCACGCTGCGCGCGCTGCAGCTTCTGCTGTATCCCGCTGGCACTGAGCTTCACACAGCGCGCGCTGCGGCTGGATCCCGGTGGCTCGGGACTCCACGATGCGCGCGCTGCGGCTGGATCCCGCTGGCTCGGGACTCCACGATGCGCGCGCTGCAGCTTCTGCTGTATCCCGCTGGCACGGGGCTTCACAGAGCGCGCGCTGCGGCTGGATCCCGCTGGCTCGGGACTCCACGATGCGCGCGCTGCAGCTGGATCCCGCTGGCTCGGGACTCCACGCTGCGCGCGCTGCAGCTTCTGCTGTATCCCGCTGGCACGGGGCTTCACAGAGCGCGCGCTGCGGCTGGATCCCGCTGGCTCGGGACTCCACGATGCGCGCGCTGCGGCTGGATCCCGCTGGCTCGAGACTCCACGATGCGCACGCTGCAGCTGGATCCCGCTGGCTCGGGACTCCACGATGCGCGCGCTGCAGCTTCTGCTGTATCCCGCTGGCACGGGGCTTCACACAGCGCGCGCTGCGGCTGGATCCCGTTGGCTCGGGACTCCACGCTGCGCGCGCTGCAGCTGGATCCCGCTGGCTCGGGACTCCACGATGCGTGCGCTGCAGCTGGATCCCGCTGGCTCGGGACTCCACGATGCGCGCGCTGCAGCTTCTGCTGTATCCCGCTGGCACGGGGCTTCACACAGCGCGCGCTGCAGCTGGATCCCGCTGGCTCGGGACTCCACGCTGCGCGCGCTGCAGCTGGATCCCGCTGGCTCGGGACTCCACGATGCGTGCGCTGCAGCTGGATCCCGCTGGCTCGGGACTCCACGATGCGCGTGCTGCAGCTGGATCCCGCTGGCTCGGGACTCCACGCTGTGCGCGCTACAGCTTCTGCTGTATCCCGCTGGCACGGGGCTTCACAGAGCGCGCGCTGCGGCTGGATCCCGTTGGCTCGGGACTCCACGATGCGTGCGCTGCAGCTGGATCCCGCTGGCTCGGGACTCCACGATGCGCGCGCTGCAGCTTCTGTTGGATCCCGCTGGCACGGGGCTTCACACAGCGCGCGCTGCAGCTGCGGCTGGATCCCGCTGGCTCGGGGCTGAAGCAGCAGCAACATCCGGTTCTGGGCGCCAACACGACAGACCTCTTCCTATTCCTTGGCGCCCTCCAGAACTGCCCAGCACTATGGCTTATTTTCGGGGTATGTCTTATATTTTATGAACGCTTGAAAATCCTCCCATGGCTTATTTTATAGGCACGTCTTATTTTATGAGAAACACGGTACCACACACACATTCTCTATTATGGTCCAAAGACCCGCAAAAACAATTTCAAGAGCAATTTCAAAAGCAAAGTACAGCAGACTTATGGAAAAGACATTACTAGACAGTCACTGTGTTTTATCCAAGACATGTTGATTTCTAATTCTAACTACCTCTGAGAGAAATTTTGCCATGACCAAAATTCCTCATCTTCAAAGAGATACTTGAGATAAAAGGTATCAGAGTTTCCAGGTAAATTTACCAATAAGGGCTTAATTAAATGGTTTTTGGCTTGTTTATACAGCCCACGTGTAGTAAGATACGTTTCATGCAACCAACAGCCTGAGAACATAAACAGTATTCTGGTAAGTCATACCGGTTAGCTTAGGACTTCAGATGACTCAAACTACAGTCCTCTCTTGTTAAACTTTGAGTAGAGCATAGGAGCAGTTTGAAGCAGATGGGATATGGTCAACAAGCACTCAGGTGAAACCAATCTCTCTTTACTCCACATACCTATAGCACAGATTCAGGGACTATTACGGTACTTTGCATGACCTGATGATTAACTGTTTGCTGGAGCTTTGTAGTGTTATGCACTGTGCCTCAGTGGCATACTCCCAATTCTTCTGCCTTCCCATTTGATCTCAACACACTCAACTACACTGCGTGCAAATGAAAAGAGGCCCACCAAAAGATCAGGCGCAGACCAACATGCTGCCAGCTGTTCCTCTATGAACAGCAGGATTGGTCATCCATTTGCTCTAGTAGTCTCTTCCTGCACCCTGTTGTTTCTTTGTTGCTAGGGAGTGCTTGGCAGGTAGGGACAATGAATCCTGCTGGGATGCTACAGGGTAGGGCTAGCCTGTGAGCTAAATTAATTAGGAGATGGAATAGTCATATGGGTTGTCAAAAGGAGTGGTGGGTCAAAGAGGGCTGATTATCTTAGGTGTGCCTATTAGGATACTTTTCAAGACCAGGTTTGTACTCTGGATTTGAACCAGGGTCCTCTAGCACACAAGACTTAAGTTTTATGAGACCAGGGTTTCGCCTTCAGCCCCTGTGCTCCTAACATCAACACTGATTGCTATGAGGAAAAGGCCAATGCTCCACAATATGTCAAGACACCTGTCTGCTGCTGTGGTTGAGCAGTTTGGGAACTGCTCTGTAGAGGCTGCAAATTGGTTTGAGTTTTCTAGATGTCCAGAGATCAGTGGGGGTTTCCAGCCTTCTGTCTGGTGGGGCTCAGCCTCCAATTTCTGCTTTCAAATCCCATATCCTATGAGCAACTGGAGGGTACTGGTGTCAGTGTATGCCTGTGACTGCTTTTGTTGCAGTTTCTGTGTGGTAAAAGGTTATTTCTCTCTGTGAATGGGTCCTGAACCACTGTTCCACGAGCACTGTGTATGCTCTGTGCAGGCTCCCTGTGTAGGGAGATATATGATCTACTAGTGGAGCTGCCATGGATCTTTAGATATGGCATAAGGTAAGTTCAGGATTAGTTGCCCCATTTATGTACAGCAAATGTACTTTTGCTTACCCTGAATATGTAGAAATCACCTTATTTCGGGGCAGTCCTGATTCACTTTTAGACTGATAGGCATGGAATTACTGTTAAATATTACAAGTTATATATTAAAGGAAATAAAAGGCAAAATATAATTTAATACTCACATGGCAGAACATCTTTGTACCGATTTTTGTCCATGTTTTGAGGTAGCTTTGCACAAGTAATAGCTAATCCAGGCTTTTTTCTATAAAGTTGCTGAAAGAAAATAAAAGCTCTTCAATGAATAATTAAATAAGGATCAAGTTGAATCTATTGCTTGAATTATAACAAATATAAAATAATTTCCCACAAATGAACAACTGGCAGTTTCCAATTTCTGTGGATGGCAGCTTGACTGGCACTGGAATTTGGGGTGGTCTTGTAATTACAGACTCCATATCTCTGGCCAGATCATATGACAAGTGACTTGGGGGCTTATTTTATTTTGGGGTCTTGTTCCAAAGTGTTAACAAGTTAATGACAATGCAGGATTAGGCATTTACAGAAGAGAGTTACAGGGCAGGAAGGCGTTCTTAATCCTTAGCTTGCCTATCAAGTCAGTGGAAAGCTGACTAAATACTCCTCAAATTTTGATGCTAGTTCTTAACAGGATTACAGATTAACAGAAATTGTAAGAAGATAAATTTACTATTTTGACACCTGCGTGTCATTTAAATACACTGTTAAATAAAATCTAATTAGGGCATTATGATATCTACATTGCACTTCTAAAACTGCCAATTAAAAGACTGCATGTAGGTTTTAATTTTGTGGTGAAACACAAGGGTTTTGTAGGCCTATCCAAGCAGCAATTATTAACAAAACATTAATTTTTTCTGCTTTTATATTTTTAGAAACTTGCACTTCAGTATAGCTAAAACATGATCACTGTGAGAATAGAATGCTGGACTAAGTGGGCCTTTGGCCTGATCCAGCAGGGCTCTTTTATGTTTTTAAAGTCATGACTTACAATGCTGCTTTGGCAAGCACCTGAATGAACCCTTAGCTTCTGGAACACCAAGTGCTCCATTTCTGGGCAATGCTGTCAACAAATATAGCACATGGTCACAGAGAAGAGAAAGTTAGAAGAAGGAGAGTAGCCAAGAGAATAGCGGCTTTATTTGCATCTAGTCCGGTCAATATACAAAATGACCTGGGCAAAATTGCAACATAAACGCTATTAATGGCATTTTTATGAGAATTGGGTGTAGAATAACATATAAAAAATTAGACAAAATTAAATGACAGGAACACTGTGAAATCGTGATTTCAAAATGGCCAACCTGCTGTATCAATTGTATTGTATTTCGATTAGTTTTCTAAACTTAATTGTGCGTATCCTATGTTTTTTAATTGTTGTTACCAAACGTCAGGGGAAATAATACAAAGTTGTCATTGATCTAGTTATTAGGCTACATAATTTCTGTATTTAAATGTTTGCTAAATACAACAAAGTGAAAGCAATGGTACATTGAAACAAGGTCTGGATGTGCTGTCACAGCCTGTAAAGGCGTGGAGGAAAAGAAGATAGCTGCAGGTCTCTGCGCCCAATATCATTCTACAAGCAATAATGTCAAATGTGTGGTTTGGATTTTTTACTTGTTTATCACTACAAAAATACAAATTAAATTCCGTTTGATGGTTAGCATGGTACAGGAGTAGAATCAATAAATCGGAATCTTCTCCAATCACAGTAGTAGTTTGGAACTGAGGTGATGCCCCAGCTGCCTTCACAATTTCAACATCAGCATCTCCTTCACCTAGTACAACAGTGCATCCTTGTCTCTTCAAATGTTCAGCTATGAGAAGAATGATTCGCTGTTTGTTACTTTCATTGGAAAGAAAGTTGTCTTGTTTTAATATGAATTTAGTTTGCGGAGAGAAGTGTACTTCAGGGCTAGAGAACATAGATTTCCGACATTTGTGAGTCATATCTTTAATGGATGGGATGTTTTCATAGCTGTCAAAGACAATAATAGCTTTCCCATAATGACGAGTTGTAAAATTCGCATAAGAACATGCTATGTCATAATACATGTTGTATTTGTCCATGGAGCATAGACAGCATCTTAAAAAGAAGAGACATCACCTTGCCAACAAAGGTCCATATAGTTAAAGCTATGGTTTTCCCAGTAGTAATGTATGGAAGTGAGAGCTGGACCATAAAGAAGGCTGATTGCCGAAGAATTGATGCTTTTGGTGCTGGAGGAGACTCTTGAGAGTCCCATGGACTGCAAGAAGATCAAACCTATCCATCCTTAAAGAAATCAGCCCTGAGTGCTCACTGGAAGGACAGATCCTGAAGTTGAGGCTCCAGTACTTTGGCCACCTCATGAGAAGAGAAGACTCCCTGGAAAAGACCCTGATGTTGGGAAAGATGGAGGGCACAAGGAGAAGGGGACGACAGAGGATGAGATGGTTGGACAGTGTTCTCACAGCTACCAACATGAGTCTGACCATACTGCGGGAGGCCGTGGAGGATAGGGGTGCCTGGCGTGCTCCGGTCCATGGGGTCACGAAGAGTCGGACATGACTGAACGACTGAACAACAACAAATGTCATCATACATTTCATGCTTCTTCCATTTAAGGCAATGCAGCAGCGGACCACCATCTAACACGAATTGATCACTTCTTGGAACGTATTCGTTACTACAACTATTCTGTTTCTGCATCACATATTTTTTGATAACATGTACTATCTGTGGCTTGTCAGCCTTCCTGGGTATAGAGCATGATTTGAACAATGAATGTGGGTATGAGCACAATTCATACTGCAGCACTTCTTCCAAATTTAGTTCGCCTGTGTTAACAATGTCCAATAGCAATGCTGGGTCAATCGTTCTTTCATCATCTCCAGGAATTTTCAGTGCAGCAGAGAACGCTAATGTTTTAACTTTGTCAGAACGCTTACATTTATATGCAAAAACTTCTTGGTCAATAAGTTTAGCTACAATGACCTTACCAACTTCTTGCAATTCATGCACATTAACATTTGCCAAATCTGCAGTTACACCTGTTACAATATTATGCAGTCTTGACTCGGGTGTAAATGGCGAGAATGCTTGCAACTTGTTCAATACCAGTTGTGAATCATTTTGTCTCTAATCAGCCTTGCACTAGATAGTTCCTTGTGTTGTTCACTTGATGAATATGACACAGTGGTAAACTCCTGCATAGCTAGATTATACCCTGACGATACAGGCAATGATAAAGACCAAACTGCTCTCTGAACGCCAGTCAATCCACTTCCTCTGGTCAAATCCCCTGTAGTTTTAAGAGAGCGCATCAGACATTGTTCAATTACTAAGTCAGAACCCAATCCTGCCCAGTACCATTCACTTCTGCGTATCACATGAAATCCTTTTTCAAACATTGCAGAAACAGTCGCATTTGTTGTTGGCAACAGAATTATATTCTGCAAATATAGGTATGCTGATTTCAAGTAATTATGGTGACCCGCAGCTGCGAAAATGGGTAGACACTGATGTATGGCATCAATATGCATTTTCCATGAACCAGTTCTATCTGCTGTGATGAGTTTTCTAGCAAGATCAACCATATTTTGATACTCAAGCCATAGTTTACTTGTTGCTGAGTTTGCTTTCAGTTCGCTCTTCTTTGCATTCAATGCACAGCTTATGTGTATCATAGTCTGTGAAGAATCCACTTCTTCTATAGTTTCGTTACAGGACACTAGTGAATCATACAGTGCAGAAGCTTCTTTTAAGACCTGGGGGAATTCTGAAAGATCTTCAATTATCTGCGACATTATTTCAGCACTTAAGCATGAATCGAGAATCAAATGTCCACGAAAAGCTCTTGATACTGATATCCCATTTAACATATGCACTACTGTATTTTCCCCATAAATCTCTTCTAGGATTTCTTTAAGGCCCGATCCTGCCATGAGTGTACCAATGGCCCCAAGAAGATTCATGAAAGTATGAAAGGAACCAAACAATAGAATGATGTCCTTGAGAGCACTACCATCACATGATGATTGAACTATTTGTGATGCTTTCCAAAAGAGTGGCTGATCAAATGTTGATAGTTGGTATATTGTGCTTAAGAGCTAAATCTCGTAGGTATGTTAAGGTAGACAGGACGCAAGTCATTTCAGTGGGCTTCATATCAATGATAGGTAGGAAAAGTACTGATGATTTCTCAACTTTCTGGTTGTTTTGGTTATTATGTATTAAGTGCATCATTCCAGACCAGCCAGGCATTGGTTGTTCAAAGTTCCTTGACAGTTTCCACAGCAGATCTACTTTGACATTTGTGGGATAGATATCAGGCAATATTTTAAACTTAATGCCTTTGAGAGTACTGGATGCAAATCGATATTCATGAATGTTGATAGATGCAGCAGCTTTTAAGTCACAGCTCAATATATTCTTTCTTGGAATACAACGAGAAAAGGTTTTTGCTGGGGTTATTGCTGCTATCATCCCCATACCATGGAATGTGTTCTCACCATTCAGTGTAAGAATATTGTGATCAATATTGTCCGCAGCTAGAAGAACGTGACTGTTTTCAACATTTTCTGATATATCAACAATTAAAAAACATAGGATACACACAATTAAGTTTAGAAAACTAATCGAAATACAATACAATTGATACAGCAGGTCGGCCATTTTGAAATCACGATTTCACAGTGTTCCTGTCATTTAATTTTGTCTAATTTTTTATATGTTATTCTACACCCAATTCTCATAAAAATGCCATTAATAGTGTTTATGTTGCAATTTTGCCCAGGTTCCAGCGTTTTTTTCTGTAGTTTGCCCGGACTAATCTGTTTAGGAAGGGGCACATTCAAACCAAGGGTCTGACACTGTGATGGTTGCTTACTTCAAACTGAATTAGGACAGTTCCACTTTCCAGTCCTTTCTTTAGTTGCTCCATTGATTCTTCTAAAGTCTCACCATACTCAGAACAGTTGGGAATAATTGTTTCCAGAAAACCAGATCCATCAGCTTCATCTTCCAACTTGTTTTCAACAAATGGTCTAAGAACTAAAAAGACACAGGCAAATCCAGGTCTTTAACATTCTTCAATGCACACGAAAGCTCATACCAAGAACAAACTTAGTTGGTCTCTAAGGTGCTGCTGGAAAGAATTTTTTATTTTGTTTTATTCTTCAAACAGTAATGTCTAGGTATTTTAAAGAAAATGTACATGAAAAAGGACAGATTTGTAAAAGCTGCTTTGCTAATTGTTGCTCTTTGACAGTTCCAAAGCAAATATCCTAAGGCAGGTGAATATTAGCAGGGAGGGAGATGCAATTCAATCTCTTTCTGTGCCGCAGCAACTATTTTTTCTTTGGAAAATTGCGGAAATATTGCTCTCATGAGGGGGAAAATAATTTTAACTCCAGTGCCTTATCTCAAAACCTTGATTTGAAACCATGCTGAGTTCTTTTTGCAAAGATTGGGTCTACAGACAATGCCAATATGGATGTCACAACAAACCATGATTACAGAAAAATCTTGATATAATGGCATGAGGGAGGGTAGCTTGGAATCTCCAAGTCTCTGGTGCCTGGATCCAGACCAGTAGAGTTCTGAAATTCAAAGATGGAAGGGGGGGGGATCAAAACACTTCCTTCCATTCCATGCCAGAAGGAGCGTCAAACTGCTAGCTGCCGGAGGACTGGAGAGCTGAAGGGAGGCTATACCCTCTTCCTCCCAGGAAGACCAGCTTTAGTTAGCTGTGGGATTCCAATGTTTCAAGTGACTCCTTGTAGAAATTTAAAGAAAAGCTTGAAATAAAATTGCTTCCAGTATACAGACAATAATCCTGATCAGATATGTTATGCTCCAAGCAGCATGATCCCACCACAATCCCACTCTTCAATACCAATACATCTCTTAAATACTTACCTTTCCGCCTGATCAGAAGTACAAGCTCACGTGTATGTGACTCTCTGCTGGCTTTTATAAACATCACCACTTGGTCATGTGTGTGCTCAGAGATGTCCCGGCCATTGATTAATACTATCTGATCACCTTCAAGCAATTTTGGAATGCATTTATCAGACTGCCATAAGACAAAAGAAAACGAAGCCAGTATTTTCAAACTTATCAGTCTAAGAAACAAACTGGATATTAACTTCAGTGTGAAGGATTTGACTGAATCTCTGATTAGCAGTGCTATTCTTTATCTTGATGAAGTATTACCTGCATTAGGAAACCATGGAAAATTTATTTGTTTCATATATTTTGAACAATTTTCCATCAGCAATGTCTGACACTATTCAGTTCAGATTGAGAATGAGGCTGTTCAATTTTTTCTTTTCTTCTTTATTGAATCAATGGAGAGTTGGATAAGGGAAGTCAGTGTTTATATATAATTAAGTTCTTCTCTTTGTGATTAATGGAATATTTTGTGGTTAATGGAATTGTTAAAATGAATTGGATATATGTGTTATTTGCATTTCTTCTTCTATTGTTATTGTTATGTAATTTATCTGTGAAGAAGTGTATGATCGAAAGATTTTTTTCTCTTTTCTTTTTTTTCTTTCACTAAAAATGAAGAAAAAATATTTATAAAAAAAGAGAGAGAATGAAGCTGTTCAAATACTCTAGGGGCCCACGTTCTAATTTTATGCATTTCTATCGAGATAATGTCCAAGTTTTCTTACCACTCTCTTATTCTACTAACAATTGGCAGTAGCAGTTATAGTCGTAGCAGCAGTAGTAGATTTCTATACTCTGCCTTTTTCCCTGACAGGGACTCAAGGAGGCTTATAGATAAAATACAATACAAAAATGAAGGAAGTTCAAAAGTTTATACTTACAGGGGAACCTGGAATGATTCTGGACACAACTAGAGGTATCTTCTGATCAATGCCCCCCTAAAACATGGTGCCAAAGTATTTTTATTATATTTTATTACATTTATATCCAGCTAGTCCTCTCAAAGGACCCCAGGATAGCAAGCAACAGTGTCAAAACAATACAATCTTTAAAACATTTAAAATACATCTGAATAGTTAAAGTATTAATACACAGGCTGAAATCCTACACTATGGGGAAAACTTCCATTAAATGCAATGTGGTTTTCTATTGACTAGACATGTAATAAGCTGGCATTGTAATGGTGCAATATATGATTTATCTATAACAATTTTCAAACTGTAATGGGGCATTCCAGAAGTTTATGTTTCAGATATGCTTAACTTAAAACAAAGCTTGTCCAAAATCTTCCCCCTGTGATCCAAAGCTGCCAAAGGTATGATCTAGCACATCTTCCTAATTGTTAATATTAGGGGATCATGAGATCCAACCAGCTTCACCAGAATTCCAAGCAAGCTGCAAGTATCCTATACAACAGAAGTCCGCAATCTTTCTATCACCAGAGCTTAGTTGAGAAAGCTGGAAATTACAGATATCCATCAGTCAACAAAATGGTAGCTGATGGAGGAAGAGTTCGGTAGACAATTACCGGTACTATCATTTTCTCTTGATAGTTTTCTCTTCTTTGGAAATTGCGGCAATTTCCTTGTGGCAGGTACTGTACCTCAGCCTACCCATTTCAGGCAGAATTTTATGATCAATAGACTAAGTGGAGAAAATATTTTGTATTATTTCTTGCCCCCATCCCCACATGTATTTTCTCAACTCCTTTCGTCTCCTCCTTCCAACACTCGACTTGTACCCTATTTCCTTCCTGCAGTTTTCTTCATTTCTCCTCCCTGATCCTTTTACATTCTGTGGCATAATGATTAGAGTGCTGGACTAGGACCTGGGAGTCCAGGGTTCAAATCTCCACATGGACATAAGGCTCATCTTAGCCTAAGCTATCTTACAGGGTTGTTGTAGGAATTCAATGAAGAGGGGAAGAACCATGTATACCACCTTGAGCTCCCTTGGAGAAGGGGGTGGGATGTAAATGGAATAAAATAAATAAAAACAAATAAGTGCCCTACTCAGTGGCGTACCAAGGGGAGGCGATGGGGGCAGAATGCCCCGGGTGCCAGCCTGGGGGGAGGATAACACTTGGCGCCACCCCCCCCATTCCCAAGCCGCCGCCCGGCACCCCTGTCTGTGCTGCTGCTTGCGCGCTGCAGTCTTAAAAGTTGCCGTCGCCGCACAGAAGGGGTGGCGGCCACTCGCGCCTGGCATCTTGGGTGGAGTGCGCATGTCCACACATGCGCACTCCCCCCTGGGTGCTGCACGTGTGTCGTGACATCAGGGCATGCGCACATGCGCGCGTGCTAGGGAGCAGCGTCCCGCCCCCCCGGGGGGGGTGCCCCCGCATTTGCCGTTCCAGGCGGCACAGCGGCTCCCTATGCTACTGGCTATGTCAATCTTATCAGTATGAAAAAAGAAATATTTTATTCTACAATGAAATGAAAGGTTATATAATTTCTACACAGAGTCATGTGTTCACATTAGAAAAAGAACTTATTTTTACACTACATTTCACTAAAGTTTGTTGGAAAAAGACATATAGCAAGAGTCAATGATTCTTTTCTGGTGGTACATGCTGGTATGTCGTACTGCCACTTCCCCCCCCCCCTTTTTCTGGCTTCTTGCCATGATTATAAGAAACCACCCAAGGAGGAAAAAGCAGCAAACAAATCATAATTTCTGTGCAGCCTTTTCAAAACCCAGAACTGCAGAAGCAAGAGAAGGAGGCAAGACCTGATGAGAAGGAAGGAGGTGGCAGCAGCAGCAGAGGAAAAAGCTCCTGGGCACCTTGAGACAGGAGCAGCTAGCAGCAGTAGCATCGTGGTGGTGAGGGGGCAGTACTGGAACCTTTTTTCCTAGAAAAAGCACTGGCAAGAGCTATATATTGCTAGATAGATAGATATTAACAGTTCCTGTACTAAGAGGTAGTCTCTAGACTAGGGCTGGGTGATATCTGATTTTCAACATTGTGATATATCACCAGCTAAAAAATGTAATATAGCAATATATTACGATATCTGAAACACAGAACTATATAGGGTGGGCATGAAGGTCCAGCATGTGGATGACTGAAGGAGCAGCCATGGAGATCTGCAGGCGGGGGATTGGAGATGGGACTTGGGAGAGAAGGAGCAGGCTGACAGCTTGGATGTTGCATCGGCTGACAGAGAAAGGGAACTCCGAAGCTATCACAAGATGCTGAGGCCAAAACTGTTCTGGTTTCAGTTGAAACAAACCACGGCGAAGCAGCCAGAGTAGGGAGAGGGAACACCGCTGTTATCGCAAGGCTGAACATAGTTATTGCAAGTTGCTGGGGCTGAATCTGTTCTGCCCTCAGCTGAGACTTATTGCAAGGTACCGAGGCTGAAACTGTTCTGCCTTTGGCTGAGACAAACCACGCACAGGGACAGCACTGCTCAAATTGCTCACAATTATACTGCCCTCTGGTGTTTTGAATTATATATTGTCAGGTCAAATTTAATGAACCAGTTATCGTGATGCAGACTTCATGTCGGTAATGAATGATATAGCGATAAATCGCACATAGCTGTAAGATTTAATCTTTAAAACAGCATTCTGGATGGGGGGGGGGGTTTCAGCATGTTTACCTGTTAAAAACACATAATGAAAATCCTCTAACAGGTTTACTAGAAAATACTTAGAAATGAACTAGGTCTCATGACCAAATGTTTACATTTGATCTAATTTCTTTATCTGTGCAAAGATAGTTTTACTCCAGGAAATTTACTAGCATAGCTTGGGCAGATGACAAATGATATGCACATAACATTATTCCAAATCACTGTGTAGGGGCAAATGTACTGTTAAAATAATGCAAAATCTTTGCCTAAAAGAGAATCAATATCTTAATCAGGGTCAATAATGACTTGCACTCAAAGCAAAACCTGAGGCAAATTTCAAAGTTTCTGTTTAAAACAAAACATGCATAGAATTTTACCCAAAAAGTGAGAACAGCACAATTTGTCAGGATATGCTCACCCCCAATATTCACTTGTAACTTGAACCCTTGCATTCCTATTTATATCTAGTACACAAAGTTCATTCATAATTAGCATCCACATGACAACACTAATAACTAACTGAGGGCAATAAAATTTGGTTTCTTCAGGGAGAAGATAGTGAGGAAGAACTATTGATGCTCCATTAAACCAATCAGTGTTTTGACAGCACAGCAGCATACTTTATCACAAACTGGGGAAAGCATATTAAAAAAGATACAAGCAACATTTCACAATGGTTCCCTTGCAATGCTCACTCCCAAGTTATATCTGATTATCAATATTGCTTTACTAGTGTTTACCTTCAGGTTAAATCCAAATTTTCCATCTTCATCTGGCAAAATGCGTATCAAAAGCAAGTCTCCATCAATAACTTCATTCTGGAAGACAAGGAAAAGGGGCTTTTTATCTGTGAAACATGTTAAGTACTATCCCGGAGGAATGACTTGGATAATATCATGAGAAAATTTTGCAAACTGGGCGTCCCCACCACCACCACATAGATTTGTCCATTTCAAAGGAGCTGTCTAGCCAAAGGCTGAAACTCTATGATAAGGCTAATTTTGCCCCTCTCTCATTAAAAAAAATAATCCACAAGCAAACAAGGCAATTGACAAGTCAACTCAAATGTAAAAACAGAGTATAAATACAACCATCAGTGTAACGGAACACACAATTCACATCCAGAAACCCTCCAACTTCTCAATACATATTTACAAAGTATTTTTTAAAGCTTAGTGTACAGATACAGACCTCTTCTATAAAATGACCAGGATGGGGGCTGGGTTCCTTAGGACTGGAACTGATGTATGAAAGAAATGTCTGTTAATCAACTGAAAAGGTATCCTGTTCTGTCTCACCCATACTGCACCTACACTGCTGTTTAAGCTTATCAGGAAGTGCCAGTTTCATCTTGTTTATCATACCTTATCAAAGTAGTACTGATTGGAGTCATCCATTAAAAGTCCTTTTGAAACATTTTCATTTGTTTCTAAAGACTGTTTATCTGTTCCATTCAAAGGATGAGACCCTGAAAGGTTGCCAACTCCATTGAGAGTCTGAGACAAAACATTCTGTGTTGAATTATTTTCCAATATGTTCCTTCATTAAAAAAACAACAAGTTAAACATTAATAGCCAGACCTCACTATTTAGTGTAAGCCAACAATTTTTATGCAAAATGATTTCTTCTTCTGAATGTCAAGGATTTCTTTTTGACAAGCCAGTTGTGGGATTTTTTTCAGAATTTCAAATTTTTCATTTGCTTTAGCTCACTATATTCCAGCCCCACACTTTAAGATACAAGAAGAACATAATAAATATTCACATTTTCACTAGCAATATCAGCTCAAGTTTTCTGGTGCAGCAAAAATTAATATGTTGTTAATAAAATATTTTATACCCACACATGCTCACATGTAACACCAAGTTAGACTTAAACTATGGTTTATCAGGGACCAGCTGAAATTGCACCCACCCCGTCCTCCCTTTCCTGTCTTGGAGGTGTGAGCATCAAACAGACCACAATAAGAAGCCAAGAATAAACCATGGCTTATTTTGAGAGAAACAAATCTCCATCACTAGTTTACACATAATCCTAACCTAACACACTGATTTGTTTGTTCCTGATGGGGCAAAGCGAGGAGGGGGAAAAGGTATGATTTGAACAACTTATGTTAGGGAGCTTGCTCATTTGTTTAACTCTGATTTACTGTATCAGAACAAAGAGAGAGAAAAATAGTAATATTTTAATTGCAAGTAAACATACTCAAAGGATGTGGCCACTGGATAGTTGATAAATGTCAAAAATGAATAAATAATACATATTAATTATGTTTTCTGGGATTTAACTTGATTAGAATATCTTAAAAATTCAGTTACAAGAGGAATTTGTGACACTGTTGGAAAACTCACTTTGGTGATTCCTGTTCTGATGATCTGCTGAAAAAGCACACAAGCAGTGGATAATTAATATGAAATGTTTTATAACAAATATTTTAAGCAGTACAGAAATGGTGTATTCAAAAACTGTATCAACTGTATTGCATTTTTAAACTAAGAACATGCAGCTTATATGCTGCTTAAGTCACTGAGCATGCATAGCATATATGTGAATGAAAAAAAGCAAAGAAACCAACAGTACAGTAGGGTGGAACTGCTTTGCGGTGTTTCCGGTACTATTTAGATGGACATTTCCTGAGGGTGGTGCTTGGGGAGTGCTCTTTGGTCCCATGGAATCTTCAGTGTGCGGTTCCTCAGGGTTCAATTTTAACCCCTGTGCTGTTTAACATCTACAGTGGTACCTCTGGATACGCACACCTCTGGTTGTGTATCCTTCAAGATGCGAATGCAGCAAACCCAGAAGTGTTTTTTCAGGTTTCGCTGAACGCGCGTGCGCAGAAGCACTCTACTGTGCCACTTGCATGTGCAGAAGAGGCACCTCAGTTTGCGAATTCCTCAGGATTCGACCAGAGCTCCGGAACGGATCCCGTGCGCAACCGGAGGTACCACTGTACATGAAATCGCTGAGTGGGGTTATCCGGAGGTTTGGTGTACATTGTCACACTGATGACACATAGCTCTAAGTCTCCTTTACGTCTGCAGGTGAGGCAGTGGATGTGCTGGACCACTGTCTTGCCTGGATGAGTAAGGGACTGGATGGGAGCCAACAAACTAGCTCACTCCACTTAAGACTAAGGCACTGTTAGTGGGTGGTTCCCTAGAGCAGATGAATGGGCGGCTGCTTGCTCTTGAAGGAGTTACACTCCATCTGAAGGAGCAGGTACTTCTTGGGGGTACTTCTGGATCTTTCACTGTCACTTGAGGCTCAGGTGGTCTCAGTGGCGTGGAGTTCCTTCCATCAACTTCGGCTGGTGGCCCAGCTGCACCCTTATCTGGACAAGGATAGCCTAACTTCTGTTTATGCTGTGGTATCCTCCAGGTTTGATTACTGAAAAGTGTTACACATAAGGAAGCCAATGGAGATGGTTCAGAAACTTCAGCTGGTGCAGAAATCAAAGACCAGGTTGCTCACTGTGGCAAGATGGTTTGAACATATTAGACTGATTCTGGAATGACTGCACTGATTGCCAATCGGTTTCCATGCCCAATTCAAAGCACTAGTTTTGACCTATAAAGCCTTAAATGGCTCAGGACAACAATATATCAAGGACTGCCTCTCCCCATATGAATCAAGCCAGATCCTGTGATCATCATCTGAGGCCCTTTCTTTGTGTGCCTCCTCCACGAGATGTCTGAAATGGGCCTTTTGTGTGGTGGCTCCATTTGTGGAATGCTCTCTGTAGGGAGGCTCGCCTGGCGCCAATGTTCCTCTTCAACCAGGCCTTTGGCTGATTGACATCCTATATCCTTTTAAATGTGTTTGGGGGATACTGGTTTGTTTTGTGCTTGTTCTTGTTTTTTGTATTTTATGTTTTTATCTTTTATTTTTATGCTGTGAACTATCCTGACTCCTTCAGATGAAGGGCAGTATACAGATTTAATAAATAAAACAAATACATTAGTGATGTCTTTAATTAGGAATTTGGTACTTCTGACTAAATACTCAGGGTTATGGTATCAGTCTTCTTTACTAGCAATATTCTTTTACTACTGAAATATTTAACATGAACTATCTTCTTAATTTTGTTGTTTACCAATTATCAGTGCAGAGTAGCATTGAAATCACTGTTTGTAGAGGTTATTTACCTTCTCCATGGGCTGCGACTCTGGGACAACTCTGAATCACTATCCTTGGAAGTTGGGGAAACTTTATAGGTGTAAAACACATCTTCTGTTTCAGTTATATAGGAAATCTCATTTGCAAGGTTATCTACAGATGAGTGTCGTGGTTTACGAATCTCATGACGTAATCTAGGACTTCGCCTTAAAAGAGGTAAGATTCAGAAGTTAGTTGCGATAGTATCTTTCTTAAACGTTTTTTAATATATTATACACACACTCAGAGGCTACAACTATTTTATCACTTGTTTAATAATATTTTTAAATTAAACGCCCATTTATTCCAAATAGACATGAGCTATAACATGCAGAACAGACCACAGACAAAACCTATATAGAAGAAATGTGTTTACATCAAAAGCCTATGCATGTTTACTCATTAATAAATGCTATTGTGTTCATTGAGGCTTACACTCAGATTAGCATACACATAATTGTAATCTAAGCACAATTTTCTACGTTTAAGTAGAAAAAAAGAATGTGGAATTCTGTTTAACTTCAAGCAAGTATCACAACTACTTGGGATAGGCCCCTCTACAGTCAGGAAGTCAGTCTTTAAATTTTAGAATTGTGGGAGAAAGAGCCCCTCCACTACTTCTTCACATATTGAAGCTGTTGGAATCAAAAGCCATATCCAATAACCAAGCACTGTCTGTTGGAAATAATTGCAGTAACATTTTGAAATACAGTGGTACCTCTGGTTGCGAACGGGATCCATTCCAGAGGCCCATTCGCAACATGAACAGAGCACAACCTGAAGCGCCGAATCTGCACATGTGTGCGGCGCGATTTGGCGCTTCTGCGCATGCATGATTTTGCGCTTCTGGGATAGTGCAAAGCGCCAAACCCGGAAGTAACCCGTTCTGGTACTTCTGGATTTGGTGTGTTTGTATCCTGTGACGAACACAACCCACAGCGAACGCAATCAGAGGTATGCCTGTATGGCTATTTTGAATCTTTATTATTCATCTTTAAGAGAGATCTTAATCGCATCACAATTAAATTTTGACACAAATAAAACTTTGCCTTGTGCTCCTGTCCCTTCCCATTTTATGGAAGATAAAAAAGATAGTTCTTACCAGTTTGGGGTAACTGGAGGAGACCGAGAAGGAAGACTTTTGGTCTCTAGGTGTTCAGCTGACAAAGATCGCCTCATAGCTGCATTCCAAATCATACCACCTATTACTTTCCTGCAGTAATGATTGTTAGAAGATCTGAAATAAAACAACATACTTTAGAAAGTGTACTTTGTGCATAATAAATCTTTGTTTTAGGTACAGAAAGAGGAAATTCTTACTGGAAATTCATGTTCTCTAAACTCCCAGAGGACATTTTAATTCTTCAGGAAGCTCTCTGCCCTTAGCTCACTGAGCAGAGCCAATGACTTGTACTGCCTCCTCCACAGAGAAGGATACCTCTGCCCTCCCATATCAGACTGGAAAAACATAAATATCCCTTCAACTTAAAACTATATCTCTATAAAAATGTAATGGTTTCATTAGAAATCAGCAGTGCCACAGAAACATCCAGCAGCAGAACTTTGATGATGCTTTGTGGAAGCATGTAGAGCAGTGTTTAACCAAACAATTAAGCAGATTGCCTCTAGCTCAGGGGTCGGCAACCTAAGGCCCTTGGGCCGGAAGCAGCCCACGATCCGCCCCCGAACTGAGTCGCCTGCTTGGTGAGTCCCCACCTGCTGCGCTAAACCGGTGCAGCGCAACAAGGGGACTCTCTTCCGCGGCTCTGGATATCGCTTCTGCGCATGCCCAAATGCTGAAAAACGCTTCTGCCCAGGCATGATGGGCATGCACAGATGCAATTTCTGGCATTGCACTGTGCTGGTCTGGCCCACAGAGGATCTCTGCGGGAGTGATCCGGTCCATGTCCAGTAAGCCTTGCCGACCCCTGCTTTATCTAGATTGTCCCAACTGGCCTTTCAAATCCTGATGAAGGACTCAGGAAAAGGTACTTTGTTAAGAGGTGCCCTGCAGAAACACCCTTTTAGTGCTTTTGGATGTTGACAGACTTTGAAATTTTCCTTCCAGCTTGTTCTCCATGAGCGGCAGCATGCAACATGTCTTGGATAGAATGACTGGAAATAGCCTGGATGGAAAGTAACCTGTCAATGTCTGCCAACTCTTCCTTCAAAAGCTAATCCTCCTCTCTGTGATCAGACTCCAGAGAGGCTTGTGAGCTGGGCTTGTGGTAGCTGGGAAAAAATATTATTTATACTAAAGAGAATTCTCACCAGCACCAGAACTAGGAATCACTACTGTATTGGCCAAACTGAGGTTTATAACAAGGAAAACTACGAACTCAACAGCTTCTGGGCAACTGAGTAAAGAGAGAAAAGAAGAAAAATCTAGTTCACACTCTGAAGAGCAACGCATTAAACAAAAGTTTAGTGTGGCGCCCGCCCTGTGGAATACCCTCCCATCAGAGGTCAAGGAGATAAACAACTACCTGACATTCAAAAAATACCTGAAGGCAGCCCTGTTTAGGGAAGTTTTTAATCTGTGATATTTTAATGTATTTTAATATTTGTTGGAAGCTGCCCAGAGTGGCTGGGGAGACCCAGCCAGATGGGCGGGGTACAAATAATAAATTATTATTAAATTGTTGTTGTTGTTGTTGTTGTTGTTGTTGTAGTTGTTGTTGTTGTTAAGTTCATTTCTTTGTTTCCTTAGAATTGACCCCTTCCAATTGTAACAGACTCCCCTGGCTTCCCTGTGGGACAATTGCCAGGCTTCTAATGATGTGCTGGGAAGTCAACCAGAAATTTACAAAATCAGCCTTAAATTATTCACAAAACTGTTTAAGTATTACATATGTAAACGGGTTTCAGAATTACATTCAGAAGTATTCTGTTTAGGAGCTCATACTCACTTGGTTGGTGTTCTGGAACTCGTGGTCCAGTAATGGGAAAGTAACTTCTCATGAGGTAGCATCTTCTTTGCCTGGAAAAATGTGTGAAGCTCCACACAAGATTTCCACAGGTTTTTGCATGCTCGGTAGTTTAGCATATTGAAGGCAACTATGTGTTCCCTGGATTCATTCTGTAACAATAAAATATGTATCAGAATTATTCTAATCAGTAATTAGAATATATATAAAGTATTGCGGTAAGAGGTTTCCACAGTAAGAGATTACCACAGGACAGACAACAGATGTTAGGGTATCCCTGTCCAGATAGGGGCACAGATAGAAGTCACCCGTGCCACTGAGGGCACCTGAGCCTCAAGTGACAGCGAAGAATTCAGAAATACCCCCAAGCTACATACCTACTCCTTCAAAGGGAGTATACCTCCATCAAGAGCAGGCACCCTCCCATCCACTCAGTCTAGAGAAGCACACACTATCTTATCTGGAATGAGCTTCAGTTTGTTGGCTCTCATCCCTTGGCCTTGTGAGCTTACTGGAACTTACTGATGAAGTTACATAAAGTTTGGGCGTTCCTGGGGACTACAAGGCAAGACCAATCTATACAAGTCAAGACCAATCTGTAAATGTTAACACTGAAACAGAAATATATGATGTATTTTCAATTTTGACTTAAAAGTAGAATTTACAGATGCAAATACAAATGTATGATTGCATCTTCCCAGTGCTTAGCAGTACTGGGTAATAGCAGCTTTCCACATGTACAGAATGTAGGGGTAGTTCCAAATAAGCTGTACAACTATTTTTTGCTGTAAGATGGCCTCATAATACTGTTTGTTTGCATCAGAAAAACAATTCTGCCAACTTATATCTGTGGTAACAGTGTCAATATTGTCAGATTTGTACAAGCTTTTGTATATACATATACAAAATGTAAATATTTCAATAGGTTCCAAATATTCTCCTAGCTCTCCCCTTTCCCTTTCCATGGATTGCCCTGAGCTCTTTACAATGATTTTGAGGAAGAGGGCCGGAAAAATTGGACAGAGAAAAATGGTATTTATTTTTTTGTAAGGAGCAAAGGAAGAGTTATTGAACCCATCAGTCAATGAGACAGCAAACAATAACGTTAACATTCTCCACTATGAAGAAATCTGATCCCTCTGCCACTTTGTAGGAGTGGCTTTAATTTAAAGCTGCTTTTGTAACGCTTTTCTACAAAACAGAAATTTGCAGCATGATCACCAGTAGACACCAAACACTGTATTTGAAAAAGAAAATGTGTATTTAGCTACAAATATCTAGGGACATCAGCAGAGAATTTGTATGAATCAGATTTAGAAATAACCAAGTGTTTACTGCTTTATTCCACATGCTTTCACTCTAAGGGCTTCTCCGGATATTCTTTTCATTGCACATTCTTAACAATTTGTGCTCCTGATGCTATGGGGGCAGCCATATGTAATTCATCTTTATATAAATACAGGTATGTGTTGGGGGGCTGTGTTTCATACTGCTTCATTTCCAATCAATGCATATCCTGTAGCAGCCTGCTGAAATACCGTATCTTTTCATGCCACAAATAAATGGAGGAGTGAGGGATACTGGCCGGCTTTTTTAATGCTATAGGCCCCTATAGCCCGAGGTAGCATAAGGGAAGCATTGGACAACAACTATTAAAGCAGAATAAATCAGCTATTAATTAACTATTAATGTTAACACTGTCTGACCACCAAGCTTAGGGAGTCGGGAAACTTATTTGGCCTAAGCCGGTACAAAAATAAAACCAGAGCAAGTCCTCTCTGCCCTCTAAGCTTCAGGCAGTTACACTATACAGTAGCAGTTAACCAAGAAGCCCAAAACATTGCAATTAGGGACCCAGGACTTCCAGAAAAGAGCACACCAAATTTAAGCAAGGCAGTTTATTTACAGTGCATAAAAATACAAGTCAGAATAAAACAACAAATCTAGCTGATCTAGCCTTCAAGGTACATGGCCCCACACAACAGGAACAGTCAGCACAGTGTGAAGCATAGAATAAAAGAATAATCCAAGAAACTGGCCCAGCAACTGACCCAGAGATTCCCAGCTAATTAGAAGCTCTGCTAGCTAGAGCCTTGAATACATGTGTTCCCACAGAGGCACAGTTGCTGTTAATTAAGCAGACCACCATGCTGACTTGATCAAATTAATGATCAGATCTCATTACATCTTTTCTTTGAATTAAAAAGCAGGTGCAGGGCACAGGGTAGGAAGAAAATCTCTGATCAAGTATTCAGTCCAAATGTCAATCGTCTCTACAGCAATTAGCTTCACATATCATCAATGTATTATGAAATATACACTATCTCTGTACACCTTGTTTTCCAACTCATAGACACGGCCTTTAATTCATTGCTTCATCTTGTGGCAAGATTGGAGGTTAATTGTAAAAAAAAAGACTAGGGGTGGGGTGGCTGGGGGAAACAAACTAGTCTACTCACATGTTTCTGTCGCTGCTGGATAAAGAACTTCTTTCGTTTAAATGAAATTTTTATTATGTTCACCCTGAAAAAGAACAAGTTATACTATATCATACTCTAAAAACGTAACACAATTAAAACAAACATTGATAGAAAATATGGGTACAATAATGCACATCAGACTCAATTCAACATCGCACATTGTTCAGGAGGGGCTCTTGATTCTCCAGAAAGGCTTGGGAGGGAAGGGGAGAAAGCAAACTTCCCTTATGCAAACCTTCTAAATTAACTTAATTTACAATCCAAGAGCCCCTCCTGAACAATGTGTGATGTTGCTGGGGAAGGGGAAATTACCTCCATCCCAGCCAGCAGCCCCACACCTTGTCACACTATTCAGAAGGACCCCATTATATCTGAAACAGGAACTAAAATCTAAGTAACTAGCTATAATTAACTAAAACATTCTCTTTTCTCAGAAAATCATTATCACTACCATAAGCTTGAAGCAAAATTTGAAATGAAAGGGAGGGCCTACATTCAAAAGTGCTTTCCTGTGCAATCCACTCAACCAATATCCTTACAATTTGTAGGTAAGGTAAGCAATAAAAATGTTAAAATAGTTACTTTCAGATTTTGCATGGAAATAAAATAGAGGTAATAACACACTAAAGGTAATTGGGTGCAGTCCGCAATTTCACAACAAAAACAATTGTTTCTAGGAAACAGGATTGGATCGGATTGCACAATTCCTGACAAGACTCCTACGCTCTGCTCTAGTAAGCCTCATCCATCAAAACCAGCTGACAACACTGTCAAGCAAGCTTGGACTACATGCCCATCAAGAGACAGACCTGAGTCTAGGAACACCCATTCTTTGCATTCCTCAATCTAAAAGGCTGCTGTGCACATCCATGGGTTACAGGTGTGGCACATTCCATTATAATGGGCTGTCCACAGAAGTACTAACAGCTTCCTATTGCAATCAGTATGGATGCCTGAGGAATTTGGTATTTGTGAATTCCAATGCAAACTGACCTGAATTGGACGCTGTAGGTGACATGCAGATTAAAACGTAAATATACTTTGGATTTTACACTTCTCTGAATTTTGTGGCACAATTATATTTTGTGATAAAAATATTTTTAAAATCACAGATTAACAGGAAAGAATTGACTTATGAATGAACACACAGAAAACTGACATGGAAAATAAACATGATTATGTACCCCAGCAATCACAATTTTTTTCTGTTCTTGCAACTGGTAAGGCTCTTTATTTTATGTTATTATTTTATTTTATTTCATAAAATTTATATACCACTTGATTCTGGGGAAAACCTCAGAGCAGTTTACAAAAAGGATTTAACAATAAATTATCACTAAAAAAATACAACCATAATTTAAAACATAAAGGTTAAAACCTTTAACCCACAATAGATTAAAACAAATTAAAACTCCTACATTATTTAAATGAAAATCATGATGCCTAGCTTAGCTATTGATGTAGAAAGAAAATGTAAGATTCCAACTGATGAAAAAAGTTTTAAAATTTACAAGGAAAACAATGCACAGTTAATTTAATTCGACCTGGATTTAAATATAATTCATATTCCAGGGACCTCTATGTTTTCAATAATTGTACAGCCCACAATTTTTACTATACTGCTTGGATTTCTTCTAATTACTTTGCTCTTCCATCTGTCCCCATCCCATGAAGCATCCCTCCCTTGTACCTACTACTCTCTTCTCTTCTATAACAAAACAGTATCTCTCTGAAATAACAGGTAGCATTTTAATAGATGAAGGATGCCCCCCATAAACCCCTTGCAACCTAACATTATACAGCATGGATTTAATTATCTGCAATAAAAAATAAAATATAGAAGATATTCCTATATACAAAGAAGTTTTTTGTCATTAAATATACATACATCTGAGTACTTATGCATGGCATAATAAAAAGATTACCTGGGAATAATGTAGCCATTTCTCCCCTCATTCATTTATTATATATGTTTCCTGCCATTTCCCCTACTTTCCAAAATTTAATAATTCTACTGTACAAGACACTATTTTGGTATTTTGTACCCTCTTTAGTACTGAATCCAACATCTCAATATAGATACTGAATGTCAGTAAGAAAATCAGCAAGTTTGTAATACAAGAACTATTTACTTACTTACTTACTTACTTACTTCGCCAAGCCTTTATTAGGGCATTACAAGGATAGGCATCATGAAACATCCATATATAAAAATTAAAATAAGCAGCCATGTAAAATATATAATAACAAGGATTTCCATTGGGATTTCTTCTGGCTGAATAGTGCCATTCACCACTCTAAGAGATACTATTGACAAAAACTCAGCCACCTTGCAGACAGAATCTGTTATTTTCATTGTGCCATGATGTTAGACTACGTAAAAAGGGGGATAGCACACGTTTCCATAGCTGATTGTACAGTGGACAGTAGAAAAGAATATGTTCTACAATGTCTGGCACATTCAAAGAACATCCACAATGTCTATCATTTCTGGGAATGTTTAAATATCTGCCCTTGACAAAAGCTGAGGGGAAACGTTCAATCGGGCTAACATAAAGGCCCTGCGTTGGACTGAAATTATTAATTCTGATATACAATTGACTCTGACTCTGTTATCTATTGTATTTAAACCACAGAACGTGGGGGAGCAAATTTTATTTACAGCTCACTTGATGTTTTGTTTTTTAATGTCCCTTAATCTGGTTTGAATATTGCGATATATATATACACACACACACACACACACACACACACACACACACACACATTGTTCACTTGAATTATACAAGAGTTTCAAGTCAATACCAATAGATCTGACGCAATAACTATTTGCTCCAGAGGTATCCATGTGGATGTATCTTCTCCAAATTGATTTGTGGGGAGGAGAATGATGGAGAAGCACCTGAGCTCAAAAACCCAACTCCTGATTTCTCTCTAGGTATAATAGGGGAAAATATATAACCTGAACAAAAGTATTAAGTAATAATGATATTAAAGAGAATGCCTGAGCATGTGCAGAGCAGAGCACCTCAGCTCAGAAATAAGCAATAGGAATATAGCTCAGTGGTAAACAACAACCTTTGCATACACAAGATCCTAAACACAGACAGTAGCATATCCAACTAAAAATGATTTCAGATAGTGAGGCTGATAAAGATGTCACAGTAGAAAATAAATGAGACTAGATAGAACAGTGATCTGACTCAGTAAGAAGCAACTTCACATGTAACCATGGCTCAGTTCCACACACCAAGCATTATAGGGCTGGATTTCTAAATAGATTTCAATCTCAACACTTTCCATCTTCAGTAGTGGTCTTATGGGTATTGTTTAAAAATGAGAGATTTGTTATTTTCATGTTCAATCTTAAAACTTTATACGCCCACCTACACCCCAAGTATTTTACCAAGGATAGAAGCTTGTGCAAATGAGTTTCCTATATACAGCAATACCTCCTGAAGCAATTCCAATCATAAGGTCGAGATTATGAAGATCCTAAAAATAAGAACCACAGAAAAAACTGGTAAATTAAAGCACTAAGAATCCTATTCTACAAATGGATACATGGAAGTGTGACTTTGAATTTCTCTCTGTGTGATGGGGGATAAAGAACTGGATGTCTCCACATAAAAAGGAGCTGATCAATTTCTGTATTTGGGAGAAACAATCTAGACATGCTTAATTAAAAACACACATACACATAAAATAATAATATCAGATATGCCAGTTTTTGCATGCCACATCATTACTGTGAGTATGCATTGTAGCTTAGTTGTCAGTGGGTGCTGGTTATGATGTTATGATGTTACTGGAGTTGAAATCCAAAGAAATGGATGACTATGTCTGCATATGGAAGGAAAGTTTAAGTTGGTGTTTCCTCAAACAGCAATTCTTCACCACATAGCAAACCCCCATTTAAAACTGAAAGGACTTTCAAAAACCGTTGGCAATATGGTGAGGACTGGGAGGATGTGTTTCCCCAGAAACAAGCATACATACACACACATCACAAAAATCCTGCTGAGCACCCAATTCCAAGGCAGCCCATACAATGCAAGTAAACATTTCAGTCTAAAACTATACCTTAACTGAAACTTTCTATAGAAGCAACTAACTTGTGCCACCGAGAATGCTTTTTGCAATGTCAATTATAAATAAAAAAGGCAGAATAATATATTAAAAACTCAGTTGAGAATTGACAATATTGCTAGTTTTTCTCAAATCCATATTTTAACATGGTTAAAAGGAAAGGACAACAACAACTCCTGCTTAAGAAAATAAGTTATAAAGATGCAAGTTATTTAATGGTAATGTCCCCATAGGTGTATAAGAAATAGAAGTTTTTTTATGATTAGCTGTTTTAGGTGCAAAAAAGAGAGTTTTACTTAGCTAGTTTAATATTAAAGTATGTATTTTTTTTTAAAAAAAGTTTAAGTACAAGTTGCTATAAATATAAAAAAGAACTGTAAACATACTCTACCACTGTGTAATTCTACTCCATAGAATTCAAGCGTTCTTGCTATATTAATGTAGCAGGACTCTGCTTCTGACTGAGTGAGGCCCCTGGGGGGGAATAATAAAGTATTAAAGGCAATAAAATCCTAATTAGAAAGTAATTTATCTATAACAGAAACTTTAAGTACCATTATGAAAATAAATTCAAGGTACACATTCAAAGAAAAATCTGAACTCTTTTTCCACATTTCAATCATGGGGTAATCTCATGATGGATTCACCTACAGTCATTATGTAGAAATACATCTACAGTTTAAGTTTCTGTTACTGGGGGCAGACCTATGTCCCTCCAAAAATCAAAGGTCTTTTTCCCATATAATGAAACTGAGTGTTAGTATTGTCCTACAATGAGATGCACTCCCATTTTGAAGCAGAAATAGAGCAGTAAATTAGCAGCCAAAACTTTTAGGAAAACTCCAAATTTTCAGAATTTTGGTACCTATTCCCTCCAGTGTATAAGTAGAACCAATATCACTTAATAGTGATCAGTTCACCCAGCACATCTGGGTATCTCATGCATACAGGTTTGGGGCTGCCAAATTCCTAAAAAATACAAAAAATCCCACATTTGGAACCATTTTTATTGATGTGTATTATACTCCAAGAACTAACATATCTTTGCCAATTACTGGGAGCCTACAATATGAAGTCTGAATATACAATATGCTGTGAATTAATAATTTGAGTCACATTTAAATTCTATACTTCATGCAAATTATCCATTTATGTATATATCACATATTACTATTTCAGAAAACAATACCTGTGCTGTTCATGCAGTGATTCAACTTTGGTTGTGAAATCTTGATTTTGCTCTGGTATAAAGCAATAGTCTGAAAGGTATCCTGGAAGATGGGTGGAACCATTGTGGTCTCCAAGCTGAGCTTTTTTGGGGTAGGTGGGTGGGTGGCGGGGATGAGAAGTAAAAGAACACACACGATAATTGTTTTCTTAATGCAAATACCGGTACAAAGGTGCTTAACAAAATCTTACTCTACACAAATGGCACAATGAATAATGTCAGGTAACTTCTACAGAAGTTCCTAATATTGCTCAACTTTCTTCCATTGAGATCTGTGAGAAAATACAGCTAGCAATAGCATGCCAACACAATACTTGGTTCAACATGAATAAGGGTCAAGACAGGAAGCATACCTAAAATCAAAGGAAATGTAACAGTCCTAAATGTACACAAAGAGCAGTGATTTTATGGATTGGCAGACACACATTTCTAAATAAGAGTAATAGAATTAAGAGTTTAGGACCTCTATTATTTTACCTAATTTAATAAAATGTTAATTTTCACTATTTCATAAAATCAGCATTTTCAATGTATATTTTATATAAAATGCTTAATACCTTTGATGATAAAGCAGCATACAAATTATGTTAAATTGAATTAACTGAATTTAAAAGTTGCATTTAAAATTGAACTCAAAAGAGCCCTATCATTAGGAATTAAAAACCTAGTTTAATCTGCTACTGGTCCTAGATTTCCACGGAATATCCAGTTGTTTATAGTAATCCTGTATGCCACAGATCTGTAAAGTTCCCACCATGAAACGATCAAACCAGTTGAGATCCCAGTCATATTTAGGATTGGAGGTTCCTCCTGGCTTTAAAACCAGTTGAGAATTATTCTGCTTTGATTGTTAAATACAGGAAGTAGTATCATGTTTTAAGACAGGAATCCCCAAACTTCGGCCCTCCGGATGTTTTGGACTACAATTCCCATCATCTCTGACCACTGGTCCTGTTAGCTAGGGATCATGGGAGTTGTAGGCCAAAACATCTGGAGGGCCGCAGTTTGAGGTTGCCTGTTTTAAGACAACTGGAGCAAGCAGTGAGAAAATTATGGGGCCAAAACATGTGAAACTGAGAAGGGGACATACTGTATTCCCCCTGCCCTTTGAAAAGGAAGGTACAGTAAGCCCACAACATATTTGGGGGTTATGTTCCAGGGATGATGCCTTAAGCCAGGGGTCCCCAAACTAAGGCCCGGGGGCTGGATGCGGCCCAATCGCCTTCTAAATGCGGTCCATGGACGGTCCGGGAATCAGCATGTTTTTACATGAGTAGAATGTGTCCTTTTATTTAAAATGCATCTCTGGGTTATTTGTGGGCCTGCCTGGTGTTTTTACATGAGTAGAATGTGTGCTTTTATTTAAAATGTGTCTCTGGGTTATTTGTGGGGCATAGGAATTCATTCTTTTTCTTCTTCCAAAATATAGTCCGGCCCCCCACAAGGTCTGAGGGACAGTGGACCAGCCCCCTGCTGAAAAAGTTTGCTGACCCCTGCCTTAAGCCATAATCACATATAGTTAAAACACATTGGCTCCAAAGTCTTTTTTCCTGGACTTACCTGCCCCCTTTTTATTTTTTTTATTTTGTTTTATTTTTTTTAATGTAGATAATTTCCAGTTTATTGAGTATTATCCTAATTAGTTTTTTTTAATATTTTTTTATTTTTCAAATATATCAAATTACAGCCAATTTAACATCTACACACAAATTACACAAATCAATGCTCTGCTGAGCTACGACTCCCCTCCCTCTTGTCAGCAGGTTTTCTAGTCCATTCTCATCTCGCAGTTTTTACCACTTCATCTATTGAACTCTTATTAAAGGATCTCAGGTATCTTCCTGAAAAGAGGGGAGCCATAGCTCAGTGTGGAGAAAGCCCCAAGCTCAGTCTCTGCTGCCTCTACTTCAAGAACTGATCTGGTGGAAGGTAGTGGGGAAAGACCTTTAGGCCCTGGAGAACACCTGCCTGTCACATTAGGGAGTTAGCTAATGTGGTTCCCTCCAGATGTCATTGGGCTCCAGCCATCCCTGTCCTTTGACCATGCTGGCTGGGGCTGATGGGAGTTGAAGTCCAACTTCTGAGATGAGGCCACATTAGCCATCTCTGCAGCAGCCAATACTGAGGCAGATGTGCAAATAGTATACAGCAGCTTCCTTGCTGCCTGTTGGAGCAGTTGACACTGGGATAGATGGGCCAGTGGTCTTCTCTCAAGAAAGCCCCTTAAATCTACTGCAAGAGAACTAGCTCCCCTTCTGCAAGCAGGGGTACACATTCCTGGCTGCCACCTGCAAGGCTTGATTCAGCTGTGCAAAGTGGGGGTGGAACTCCTGTATTACAAATTCCCCCAAGGATCAGGCTGCAAAGTGCCTGGAAGGATCTTGAGTTGTATTTTTCTTGCCTGTCAAGTGGATAAATTAAATTAAGTTAAATGTGTGTAAGCTGAGGGCTTACTGTACTTCCAATGTGGCCTTATATTTAAATATTAAATATTATTTAAGTAATAATGTCTTAATCTTCTCTTATAGTTAAATATTCTCAAATGAACTGAACTATGCTCTGAACTGGTTAGTGAACCTTTAGAGGCCTTAACTGGAACCAAACTGGAATAACCTCAGTTGCAACTGAAACTAAACTGAACTATTTTCTGTTTTCCATCCTGTCAGTCATTTTCCATCTCTCTGCACTCCCATCTCCACCCTGCAGAAGTTCTTAGAGGCAGCACAACAATGATAGAGGTGGCAACTACTATGATTTGTCAATCCAGACAACACAGAAATTGTCCTGAGCAGCAACTGCAACTGTTCCAAACAACTAAATGTCCACAACACTATGTGAATAGGCATTCATAACCTCTCTGAAATAGGAACTGTTAACTCTTGATAAAGTACATAGCTAGCTTTCTGAATCAATGGCAACTACTGTAACTTTAAAAACAGAACCAAGGCTGTACAGTAAAAACATTTACTTGGCTAATAATGTTCTTTGTATATGCTGTTAGTGCAGAAACTGATGATATTTGATAGTAGGTCAAATGGATCATGCTAACAAGTTTAGACACAATGTGGAATAGTTAAACATTAACTTGAATAAAGTTTGCTTAACATTAACACATTCCAAGCAAGGTAAGTGGAAAATCTCTCACATTCCTTTTTATTATTATTTTGGAGTCAACACTGGAACCAGCTGTATAGCTCAGTTGGTTAGAGTGTGGTGCTGCAACACAAAGGTTGCAGGTTCGATCCCCATATGGGGCAGTTGCATATTCCTGCAATGCAGGGTCCCTTCCAGCCCTACAATTCTATGAATCTTGTGCAGAGGACTGCACCCTAGGTAACCTTAAGCAAACCACTCTCTCTCAGCCTCTATGCTAAAACCATCAAACTTTTATTACTGATAAGCAAATTTGAATGACATTGACTATGCAGGTAGTGGGGAACCCCTGACCTATGGGTCTAATTAAACGCAACAGGCCTCTGAGATGGGCCAGACAAGCCTTTTTGGACTAAGCATGCTCACCTTTCCCAATACTGACACTGTATATGACAACAGTTGCAGGAAAGTATGCTCCCTATTCTTCCTTCACAGCTCAAATATTGTGGCGGCAGCATTTTTTTGGTTATTTTATTAATAGCACCTTTTTCTGTCACCCTGCACAGTAAGTGAAGCAAGTGTTAGAAACAATGAACCAAGGAACTTCCTTGGGTGAACTACAAGGGACCTCATGCAGGCTGTATATTTTATCTACCTTATAGCAAGATGTTGGTGAAGAAATATGATACAAGAGAGGTTGCATTGCAAATCAGACAAAACTTTGTTTCCATAATTTTAAAGTTATATTACCAACATATAACCAGAGATGATAGGCATCAGGCATTTCCTGAATACAACAGGACCTGAAATCAACTATAGCCCATGTCCATTAAAGCTTTCATGATATCTTTCTACACAAGAAACATGTTTAAAATCCTTCAAATGTGCTATATTAAGCTAAATACTGCTCAAAGAGAAGTCTTATGGCACTTCAGAGACGGAAAGAACTGTTGTGGTGAAAACTCATGGACCAGAGACCCACTTCAAGTGAATGTGAAAATCAATGAGCCAAATAGGAATGAAATGTAAGAGGTGCAGTTTCTGACACATCTATGTAAGTTTAAAGATATACAAGATAAGCAGAATGACCATTCACAACAGTAGTAATAGGTGGTAACACAATTTCCCTATTTATGTAGAGGAAACCACTGCATTATATCCAACCACAACTCTGACTAACAGAAAGCAAGCCTATGTCCACAAAACTGGGCCCCTAAGTATTACTGACCCCCACTCCCAGTGCAAATTCCAACATCCTTCAAAAATCTGCTCCTGAGAGTTAAAGGACCCTAGAAAGCTGCATGGACATGGCAGAAGGCTGTAGTACAGTGGTGGCAAACCTATGGCACGCGTGCCCAAGTGGGCACGCAGAGCCCTCTCTGTGGGCACGTGCGCCATCGCCCCCATCAGGTTCATTTTTTGTGGTTTGCAAAGGTGACAGCCTCTTCCCCCCCCCCCAAATGCCGCAGCGGGCGGGAAACGCTCCCTATAGTGCGTGCCGCCGCTGGCAGCGGGGGGGGGGGGGAGTTGGGTGTGTGTCCCCCACCGCTATGAGCTGGAAACGCTGCCCAGAGTTTCGTGCCTGCCAACCAGCTGGTTGGCTGCTGCTGCTGCAATAGGACGCTCGTTTTGTGGCTGGTCCCCGCGCGGAGCAGCCTGCAAAGACACAGAACGAGCCCTCTTCTTTTCCCGCCCACTGTGGGCTGGCCTGCAGGGAGAGGAAGTGACGCTGCCCGCACAGTTGCCGGGAGACAAAGTTTTGTGTAGGGAAGAGCGAGAGAAAAGGGGGCAGTTGCTCCTTTCCCGAGAAGGTGGAGCCTGAGGGGAGAGTGTGTGGGGTGGCTGCGCCCCTCTCTCGCCCACAGAGGAAAACGAAGCAGCCAACAGGGCGGGGAGAGTGGAAAAGGCGCCTTTGAAGTGCCCGGCGGTGCTTTCACTCGTTTCTCTGGGGATGTTTCTGCACAAAGTTTCACGGGGTTGCGCTGCGCGAGGCATGGAAGTGCACACACGCTTCAATTCCGCGCAGCTCACCTCCTCCCGAGCAAACCTTTCCTGGGGCAGCACTAAGCAGCCTATGCTTCAGGAAGATGATAAGCTCTCCTGTCTTTCCACCCGGAAAGTACTCTAAAGCAACAACGACAAGCCAGGTGGTGGCTTGAGTCCCAGCAGTCACTTTCCTTTGGTTCCTGTTGCGAAACTCCCTGCAGGTGGTGAGCAGTGGCGCTTTCCCCCTCCAGGCTTGGTAGGGTTTGAACTCCCCTTTTTCTGCTGCTCAGCCAAGCGCCTGACCAGGTTGCTGTTGTGACTGTGTAAACCTTCATTTAATCCCTCCTTTCTTGGTAACACACAAGAAACAGCAGTGGTTCCACAAGACCATATTTCTCACTCCCCCGCAACCACCCAATAATGCAAATATAGGATCCTTCCTTTCAGCACCAGGGCAGAGAGCAAAGACCACTTTTTAATACCTCTCCCAAGATTCTGAAAGTTATTCAAGCCTTTGAATTGCCTCTTACATTTTCAGGAGACAATTTGTGTTTTCTTGAACTTTAGTAAATCAGTAATTTAAGAAAGGCAACTATTTATTTTGAAAATATTATACATAAAGTGCAGATATAAGTTCAACAACTCTGGGGTACTCCTCCCAAAAAAGCTCAATAACTCTCCCCCATTATCCCCCGGATTGGCACTTTATGATAAATCATTGGGTTTTGTGTTGCAGTTTGGGCACTCTGCCTCTAAAAGGTTCGCCACCACTGCTGTAGTACAAGGAAAGACAAAAACTGGATGTCCCACATTGCATAAACTGATCATTTTCCATTAATGCAAAGCTGCCACCACTGGATGCATCCCACTGTCTTGTATAAATAATTTTAATTTTAATTATTGAAGAACTGTAACTTTCAGATCAGCAGCAGCATCTCCTCACTCCCCCCTCCTTTTTGTGAGATATTTTCTCATTATTCATTTGTATAAACACAATCTTATTTAGACAGCAGAAATGCTTTACCACCAAACCTGATCTGTTCAGCGAGAACTCTGTTCTCAAACAAGCTTTGTAATATTTCCCAAGAATAAGAGCTAGATTCCAAAACAGTGATAAGCCTGTTACTCAAGAACAAGTTAGGAAACTAGCCAATATATATATATAAATCTGGCTGGAGTACAGACCAATAGGGACCAAAGAAATAGTGAAACAGGACCAAATATTTTACTAATATACATCACAACTTACACTGAACTGCATATGATGCAAGTACCACAACTGAATTAACAGGGCATAACAACCTGAAAGGAAAAATTGAAATATGTTGATAACATTCTGTCTGAACTATAGGTAAATGTCACAGCTCAAACATTATATGCCAGTATATTTAGAATGCATTTACGCATCCACCAAACATCACAAAATATCTATGACAATTATTGTCATTTGTTATTAAAACTTATTAAAGTTATTAAAACTTATTAAAGTTAGAAACTTTAAAACTATTACCCCTCCATCAGATGAAGGTGTAAAGACGTCTGTTGTTTTCATATACAAAAGCAATTTTATTCATTTTGTTTTTATCCCATATTTCACACCTAAAGCACCTTTCAGGCAGCTGAGAGAGACAATACTGTGTGAATGCGTCCACAATCTTTACAGCATACCTACTTGGAACACCAGCACATTGTAGTGACACATTTCACAACAACCTTAAAAACAGGTAATTATGTTTCACATTTGTTTTGGAAATCGAGAACTAATTTACACTTCTTGAAAATTGGATAAAGCTATCCAACATATTGAAAATGAAAATTATGAACAGTCAGGTGTACCAGTGAAACAGATCTGCTATTGTTTTACTGTCAACATACTAGAAATATTGAATAAAAGTTAACTTATGTTGTAGCTTCGTACGTGCACAGAAGACAACTCTCCCACATGCTGTGCCTATCACACAAGGTACAGTGCCCTTTGAAGAACGCTTACTTAGGAGAAAATTAGCAATGGGTAAATGAAGTTTATATAGTGCCCCCTTTAGCAACTCAGTTATGCCTTGTATACCTTATGAAACTCAATTCCTACAGAAGCTTAAAGGCACTATTTATTTATTTTTACATTCTTCCTCTTAACACTATGGAGAAGTGTTTTTTTTTTTCTTTTTACCTGGAGTGTTTCAACAGCTAACCAGTCAAACTACTTTAATAAAGATTTCTTACCTTCCTTCCAAAATGTCAGCCTTCAATTGCAAAAAGAATAAATGTCTAAAAAACAAATTGAAAATAGTTGTTACATCTGACTAATCAAGCCTCTTGTGAATCTGTGTAATCTAAACTAATATTTCCTAATTTACTTTGATATCCTATAGAGACAATGAAGATGATTATATACATAAACTAGAAGTTCAACATCTGAACGTGTCCGTGAACTGTGACAATGACTCCTGGTGGCATGGATTGGGGGTGGAAAGATAAGTGTATGTAGATACAGTACCTTGCTTTTTGTGTCTAGAATGTAGTCTACAGTACAAAAAACAGGAATTTTTCACCCACTTTTGCCTCTGGCACTTCCCATCCTTGGTATATGGCCCTGGGAAGGTTGCCCATGACGAAATGTGGCCCTTAAGCTAAAAAAAAAGTTCCCTGATCTTAAAACACTAAAAATAACTAAGCTTATACTTCACAAATCCATAATTCTGTGTGGATCTATTTATCTCCAACAAATATTATTAATGCTCCACTAGAGCAATGCTCCCAATTTATACCCCCTATTGATAATAATAAACAATATATTCTTATATATTTTTGGAGCGCTCTGCACTTCATGGTGCCATTTCAGTTACCGGTATATGGATATTGCTAAGGGGGAGTATTATTCCAGCATCCCTGAGCCATTTAATCTTCCAGGTTCTGCTAAAACCATTTTGTGGTTGGAGCAGAAGCAGCATTTTCCTACATTTGTGAGAAAGATTAATTATTACCTAAATTGAAAACCTAACTCCTGCAACATTTATAAACTAAGAAAAGGCATGCTGCATATCAACAGATCTTGTCTAAATTGACACCTGATGACCAATACACACAGCATTTTGCTATTGTAGTATTTATCTACCTGTGCATATTCTGAGGCTCTTTAACAACCAACTTTAAATTTACAATTATATCATATAGGTGTTTATGTGCCAACCATAGATAAAAGACTGTAAACCTTGCGTATTACTGCAAATACTAGGATATATGAGATGTCAGCAGTTCTTAAAACATAACCACAGAACTTTAGTAAAGAAACAAAGTTTACCTGGTTTGCTCCTGCTGCAGTGTGTTTGGATCAGGTATAAAAAACCTTACTCGAAAATGCAGGCTACAAGGGAAACCACCTAGAATATTTTACAAAATTAAAATCAGTGTACATGATTTCTTCATCTATATTTATTCAGATGAACAAAAATACCATATACAATGACAAATTAAATTGCCCTCTAAAACAAACTTAAACAGAAAGTCATTATGTCATTTATGTAAAACCTCAATTCACAGGAACACTTCAATAAAAATGTTAATGCAATTTGATTTTTAACCCCCCCCCCGAAGCATTAGCTCCAGATTTAGTCATACTTAAGAGCAGACCCACTGAAATCAATGGGATCTAAGATAGTCGTAAGTGCCAATAGCTTCAATCTGCATACTCTAACTACACAAAAAGTACATTTTTCTGGAATAATTCAAATAATTGTTTTTTCTGGAATAGAGTATAAATTGATTTTGAAGTTTAAAGGTCAAGAAATAATAATATGGACTGTAATTAAGTGCAAGATGTAATTACGAAAGAAAATTTGGTATAAAATGATAAGTATTTAAGTATACTGAGGTATAAGATCATAAAATAAGACAAAAATTAAGCAGAAATAATAAATATTTAAAGAACCAGAAAGGGAAGCTGATGGAAGTCACGGGGAGGTTTTTTTTCTTTTTTGTTTATATGACAAATGTTACATTGTGTTATTTGGTTGAATATTAAATTGCAAAATCCAATTAATTTTATAGCAAGGGCGCTGAGACGTATTTTGTTTTTATTAAATAATCAATAAAACTTAATTTTTAAAAATATAACAGATGACATTGTGACATAAGAGGGTACAATTTTAACTATTCTCACGAATGTGTGAGTTATTTCAGGCTCAAAGAGACCTTAAACCTATACAATTATTATTATTTTGTAAAAAAAATTACTTCAAAATCAATTTATTTTATAATCACAAAAAAATCCTCCTTATTTTTAAAACATAGCAAGTACACGGTTAGTCCATTCTACAACAAAATTACGATACACGTGTTAGTTGTGGTTTGCGCACTATGGCTTATCACACCTACTGGGAATTAAATGACAAAAATTCACTTTGAATGGTCGGTAACCCTTTTCTGTGGCACCTAATACCATTTTTATACCTTATTTTGAAAGAGACCACATTAGCTTTATTTTGATACCAAAATAAGCCCAATCGGTGGAAAAATAAGCGAAACAGGAGGTTTTTACTAAACTGACGCAGAAATTGCATTAGCCTAAATCACTCAAAAATTGAAATTTTAAAAAATTTCTCCTGCGCCCAATTTTGGACCAAAAAATTAATTTGAGATTATCTCATAGGTATCTACACATAATTTTTTTAAAAGAAAATCTGAGTCATGAGAGCAAGGTCTAGCATTTAAATCAGGTGATTTGGCATGGAATGACCCATGAGTCAACAGTCTGAAGCAACAACCAAGAAAGCTGCAGCAACAGAAGTATAGTATCCAGATCAAGGGAAGCAATAATACCACTCTATTCTGCCCTAGTCAGACCACACCTGGAATATAGTTCTGGGCACCACAATTTAAGAAGGATATTGACAAGCTGGAGCATGTGCAGAGGAGGTCAACCAAAATGATCAAGGGTCTGGAGGCCAAGCCTTAAGACAAATGTTTGAGTTGGGTGTGTTTAGCCTGGAAAAGAGGAGACTGAGAGGAGAAATGATAGCCACCTTCTAATATCTTAAGAGCTGTCACATGGCGCAAGCTGGCTTGTTTTCTCCTACTCCAGAAGTTGGGACACAAACCAATGGATTCAAGTTACAGGTAGGCAGCCATGTTGGTCTGCCGTAGTCGAAACAAAATAAAAAATAAAAAAAATTCCTTCCAGCAGCACCTTAGAGACCAACTAAGTTTGTTCTTGGTATGAGCTTTCGAGTGCATACACACTTCTTCAGATACACTGAAACAGAAGTCACCAGACCCTTATATATAGTGAGAGGGTGGGGAGGGGTATTACTCAGAAGGGTGGTGGGAATGGGTGATCGGCTGATAGGTATGGTAAACCTGTTGACGACTATTAATGACTGCAATTGGTCTTACAGGAAAAAGCAAGGGGTGAGATGGCTAAAAATAGCTTTATCATGTATAATGAGATAAGAATCCAATGTTTCTATTCAGACCAGGTCTCTCCATGGTTTTAAGTTTGGTAATAAGTTGCAATTCAGCAACTTCTCTTTCCAGTCTATTTCTGAAAATCCTTTGTAATAACACACCTGCTTTGAGATCTTGTATAGAATGTCCTGGGAGACTGAAGTGTTCTCCTACTGGTTGGCATTTGATGGCATGTGGTGGGGAGTTCCCTTCAGCTCTCTATATTGGACAAACAGGCCAAACCCTACGCCAAAGGATAAATGGACATAAATCTGACATCAGGAATCACAAGACAGAGAAACCAGTAGGAGAACACTTCAGTCTCCCAGGGGTTGAACTAGGTTCCTTCAACTCTTCAATTCTATGATTCTATGAACACTTTGAATAATGTGCACAGTTCTGGTCACCACACCTCAGCAAGGATAATATAGAACTCAAGTTCAGAAATAATAGACCAGAATTATTATGGGTCTGAAGCAACTACCCTCTGGAGGAAAGGGGCTTTATTTTAAAGAAAAGGCAAAGTGGGGCATGCATCAAGTAGATAGAGATAAGTTTTTCTCCCTCTCTCATAATACTAGAATACAGAGTCATATGAGATTTTAAAGCATTACCTTTTAGCTGTTTCCGAACAAGTTTACCAGATTCAAGCCATCTCTGCAAATATATATTTAAAAAAAGTTAGGAAGCTTTCTGACTGCGTTTAAAAAAAACAAAAAAACTTGAATATGAATGTTTCCTTACTGTTGAATCTGCTGAGTCTTCACAGTGCTGTAAACCAAAATATTCCTTCTCTGTCACACCCAAGTGATTAAAGGCCAAATCCAACAACACCTGACCAGTATCTTGTTTCTGCAAAATAAAAGTAAAGGTATTTAGAAAACTAATTTTGCCACACAGAAAGTGCTTTAAAAATGTAGTTTCACTAACATTTACATATAAAATGGAAATTACTACTAGGAATAAATTGAAGAACTACTATCATTATTAAGTTGAATGTCAAGCTCTCTTCATAAACAGTTTATAACTCAGCTGCAAGCCAGAGCCTGCTCACTTTCCTACACCAGATTAACTAATTCTCAAACATTTTTTTTTACCTCTCCAGCAGCGTGCTTATGAACACTCCATTCACAACATAATATTTTTTTGCAGGACTGCCTGTACAGCTGAGCCTTCAAAACCCTGTTACATGAAAGGTTCTGAGCACCTGGGATGCCATGTTTACTATGACAGGCTATGTAAATTTCCTTAGGACAGCCCTAGTTTCATTGGAGAAATCCTTTTAATATCCAGAATTTCAGAACTCCTTAAAACTTTAAAAGATTAATGTCAGCACCATCCACGCTCTATCCCTTGATGGGTGCCATGTCCTCTCAAGAGTGTTTTCTTGTGTAAATGCATATAATGGGACTCCAATATTGGGGATTCATCAGAATAAGACAACAAGGAGATGTCAGACTTATGTTTATGTTTGTGGCATAAACAAAACAAATATTTGTAGGCTACAGCTGCCTTCATGAGGTGCATTCAGCAGACTGACAAAGTGGGCTCAAAAGTGCTGTCTTAAAAATGTCATAATATTCCTCCTAATATTCCATAACATTCCTCCTAAATAATGGGGTTTGGGGGAAGAGGGGAGGTCACAAACCTCTCCTAAGTAGCCTTCCAGCGCCTGATTATGTAAACAAGAAACCTGCATAGAGCTAGACACAGTTCAAAATGGAAAGATTCAGGTTTTCCTGAATCCATATGTACCTGTATTACATATAAACAGAATTGTTTTGGAGAAAAAATGCTGTATACAAACACACCTCCTGTAAGCAGACCTATACAATCCGGCGCTCATTAGTTAGCAACCATCTCCTACATGAATACTATGTCTAAAGAATGTGTTTCTTAAAAAAAAAAAAAATCAACAGGTCAGCATTCAAATAGCCTGAGAGCATATCCAGACATCTTTTTAAATTTTAAGGAGGCAAAGGAAATAATGTTCCAAGCAAGTAAAGGTAAAGGGACCCCTGACCATTAGGTCCAGTCGTGTCCGACTCTGGGGTTGCAGCGCTCATCTCGCGTTACTGCCCGAGGGAGCCAGCTTACAGCTTCCGGGTCATGTGACCAGCATGACTACTGGTAAGTTGCTTCTGGCGAACCAGAGCAGCACACGGAAACGCTGTTTACCTTCCCGCTGGAGCAGTACCTATTTATCTACTTGCACTTTGACGTGCTTTCGAACCGCTAGGTGGGCAGGAGCAGGGAATCAAGCAATGGGAGCTCACCCCGTCGCGGGGATTCAAACCACCGACCTTCTGATCAGCAAGCCCTAGGCTCTGTGGTTTAACCCACAGCGCCACCCAAGTACCAACCAAATATTTTATATCAAAAGAAATAACTTTCCACACTGCTCAGCCTCCGTTTCTGAAGCAATTCTGGCACTCAACAACTCATCTGATGTCCTAACAGTTCCACAGTAAGTGCTATCATGGGTCCCATTGTGACTCAGGTCCCGTTGCTAAGGATACGCTGCCAGCTGCATCAGCACAACAGTACTGGTCCTCCAGCAGGAGTGCACTTGCATGCACAGTCTTCTCACTTGAGTCAGGTTTCTGTCCCACTCTCTGCTTACAGACTTAAGAACTGTGTACTAATGCTGAGACCATGCACTGATTTTTTGAACAAAGCTTTCAGGTTTCCTTGAGCTGAAAGTCCGAGTTTCATGACTGAGGCTTTGAGCTAGGACAAGCGCTTTGACTATGCATTGACTTCAAAGTGATGGTAAGGGCAAAAGCAGTACCTGGAAGTTGGGTTTGAGCACCCATCCTTATCAAGGAGTCCAGATAGCTTAGTTGGCTGGGGCGTGGTGCTGATAACACAAAGCTTGCAGGTTTGATCCCCATATGGGACAACTGCAATTTCCTGCATTGCAGGGGGCTGGGCTCAGTGATCCTCAGGGTCCCTTCCAAATCTACAATTCTATGACTCTAAGGATATATTGGTTTCACATTCTGAGCTTTCTCTCTGATTAGCAAATGAACCAGAAGAGACATCTAAGGAACAGAATATGCCATGACATGATGATGAGCTCCTTACTACTCAACAATTTTCTCAATTTTAAACAAATCTGCACATTGCATTATAAATTTGTCACTTGGCAGGTATCTTGGTCCACATTCAATACTGAGTGTGTTCAAAGTACTGTCTCAGCAGCAATAACCCCAGAAAAGTACCACAACAGCAGCAATAACCCAAAGATTCTTAGCACACAGAAATACAATCGCCCCAATGAATTTCAGACATTATTTGCTTTCAAGCTACATGGGACATGTTAATGACAACAGAGGCATCATGCAGAAGATAACTGCTGGGAAGTGGATCTTCTAATTTTGAGGAGATAACAGGTGGGAAGGGGGCCTTCCACGCATCTCAAACAGTTCCTTTCCACAGAAGTGTCTATGGGAAAGAGATATCAGAACTGAACTATCAGACTAGCTGACATGTTGATGTTCCTGGCCTACATACCATTTTCCAACCCACAAATAAGACAGAAGCTTCATTTCAAGGACCTTTCCAAGTTGTCCAGTATAACACAATACTCTCAATGGTAAAAGCTATAGACGCTGCATGATTCAATCACCAGACATTCCCCGAGAGCTGAATGCACAAATAAAAAAACTGCAGACATTTGTCGCTGATAAACTGTCAACCTACATGCACCAAATCCAAAGAAAAAGTTATCAAAATATTTCTACCATATATGCAGTGCAGTTAGCATTTTTTTAAAAAAAAAACACACCATACCTCAGCTATCTGAACTGATTGTGACCTTTCATCCATAGATGCTGACAGGTCTAGTGATGTCATTAACCTCTTGAAGCAAGAGATGTGGACTGTGCCACTATCACTGGCTACAAGAGAATATTTCACAGCTACCAGTAAGTTTGAAAGAAATCTGGTTTCTAACATGTTCTGTAATGGGATGGGATGGCAGTAATTGAGACCATGGGAAACCCAAGTGTAGTGACCTTTGAAGACTAAGCAGACTTGTTTAAAGTGAATATCTTGTCCAGTTTCAATGAATGTTGCACCACAACAGATGTTGTGTTTGACTGCTTCAAGAAACCATCAGTGGTACCTCGGGTTAAGAACTTAATACGTTCTGGAGGTCCGTTCTTAACCTGAAACTGTTCTTAACCTGAGGTACCACTTTAGCTAATAGGGCCTCCCACTGCTGCCGCGTGATTTCTGTTCTCATCCTGAAGCAAAGTTCTTAACCCAAGGTACTATTTCTGCATTAGCAGAGTCTGTAACCTGAAGCATCTGTAACCCAAGGTACCACTGTATTAAGGATGCTACCATGCCAAAATTGGAAAAGGAAGGAAAACAAAGAGTTTTAGCAGCAGTTTTTCAGAACCAATTTGCTTTTATGAAGTTGATGTTGTGCAGTGAAGGATCAAATATCTGATATGCAACAGTTTCTCAAGTTTCCAAATTGGACCAGAAGCCCCAAAACACAGGGGGGGCATGCTTTACAGATATCATACATTCATTTCAAAATTCCAAGACTTACACTAACTTTGAAGCTTTGCACTGAGCCATCCAGAAAGCGGACACTGCAAATGATCTCAGATCGGGTCCGTTCCTTTGGTAGTTCTGATGCTCGAATGTTATTTATTCTCCCACCTAGTGCTCGTAACCGAGAGTTCATAACTGTTGCTGAACAACCTGCAAAGAAAGATGTCAAAGTATAGTTTTTCATGTAACAGACATATGTTTTTGGTTATACATAAGCTTTCCTTTAAACTGCTTTGAAGTTTTACATTATATATACAGTATATAATTTCTGTGCATGTAAGTAAGTAAATAAAACTCTTCCTCTAAATTCACCACACATGCCACATCAAGATGTACAATAGTGGGACAATAGTGCTGCAGTTAAAGAAATTCAAAAAAGAATGTCATAATGTTGTTGGAGTTTCCAAACTGCTTAGGAAAACAAGGACACACAGTGGAAGATGATTTTTTAATGTACTGATTTGATAATTTAGATGGCTATTACATTTTTATAATTTAAATTAAGTTACCAGAATACCGTGTGTTAAGTGACTAACAAATCTATTACATAGTTAAATTGTGATTGTGTTTTGTTTTTGTAAAGTTTTTGTAAAGCATTTGTAAAGTCATGAGGGGGGCATTTTCAAAATACAAGAATGCTTAAGAAATACAACAATTATTGTTCACTCACTTAGCAAGCTAACAGTCATTATAACTATAGGGACGATGTTCCCAGGGCCATAGTTGTGTTTTTTTCTTAACAGCAAATGACTATCATCCACTTATAAGCAGCAACAAAAGGGTTCACTTTTGCTGCATGACCAGGAAAGGAACCAAACATGCTCCTTTTCCACTAACACTCCCCAAATGGCCAGCCCTTGCAATTCTGACCTGGAAATAATAATATTTTTTCAGATATCAAGAGAGAATATTGTTGGTCCTGATCATTTGCAGATGGTGATTTGCATAAAAAGTCAGGTTTATCAACACAAGTGAGGTGTATCATTTTGGATTCTATATTGTCATTACATAATGCAAACTTCAAAGGGCACAAAATTCATTTTTGATTCTATATTGTCATTACATAATGCAAACTTCAAAGGGCACAAAATAGGACAAAATAGGACAAAAATGGGAAATGGGGAGGAAGAACAGAATGGAGTGGCTGGCAACCTAAACACAACTGCCACATTTTGCTATAAGGCCATGCTTGTAACCCTTAAATCACATTGCACTTTCATACAATGACTGCCAATTCACTCATTTCCTTAACTGAAGCCTTCAGGAATTCTATTGCTTCCTTGAGAGAGTGTTGTCACTTGAATAGCAAATCCATGAATAGCAAAGCCATAGTACATGTATAAATAAACTAAGGAATAAGACAGGTTCATATAAAGGACTGCAACATCTCTATTGCCAAGGTGTTTCACTACAGATCAGCCGTTTCAGTGAAAGTTCTTGTCCATGAATAGGGCAAGTAGAATGCATCCAGCATGAACGGAGCTTGTGTATAACTTCCACTATTTTTCAATAAAGCAATGATGCACCTCAATACAGTCATTGTTACATGCAGTTTGCCTAATAGAACAAGATGGTCCATTTTATGCTGCTTCCCTGAGATGTACAGACTTAACTAAGTATATATATTTTCTCCCAGGCAATACTACAGCCTGATTAATGCTCTGTATCTATAGTAAAACTTTAAACAGTGTTGACTATGCTGTTTATAGTTCATGTATGAGTGGTGCTTTACACTCTGGTGCAAAGAAGGGCTTTATTTATTCATGAATTGTATGCATGCAATGTAGGGATTTTTCAAACTTGTGAAACACTCTCTGCAGTACTATTTTCTTGATTGTCTGTAACTTCTGCAGTTTCCACAGTTCTTGCAAAAGTCTCTGCTATGAGCCACATCTTAATATTAGCACCCATTTTAGAAGAGGTAAAGGTAAAGGACCCATGGACGGTTAGGTCCAGTCAAAGGTGACTATGGGGTGCGGCGCTCATCTTGCTTCAGGCCGAGGGAGCAGACGTTTGTCCACAGACAGCCTTCTGGGTCATGTGGGCAGCATGACTAAACCGCTTTTGGCGCAGGGGAACATCATGACAGAAGCCAGAGTGCACAGAAACGCCATTTACTTTCCCACCGCAGTGGTACCTATTTATCTACTTGCACTGGTATGCTTTTGAAATGCTAGGTTGGCAGAAGCTGGGAAAGAGCCATGGGAGCTCACCCTGCCGCAGTGATTCGAACTGCCAACCTTCTGATCGGCAAGCCCAAGAGGAGATGCTGACTAAGAAATGCTTTAAGTGGAACATTTTGAATCAGTCTTAAGGATCAGCCTATTAAAAGCAGATGCTAAAAATACATACCACATGAAAAGTTACATTCATAAATTTGTGTCCAATACCTCATGACCACAACTGCCCTACTATTATCCACCATTGAGTTCACTTTCCTGGGGCTCCAGGCCAAGCTCACTTATGCACCTCTCTTTACATAGAAGGTGGTTGTTTGGATATATAAGCATCCATAGTCAGAAAACTGAACATGTTATACTTAAATGTTCCATTGTGAATTAATTACCTTATAGCATGTTTTCACTATCATTCATTTTTATTTGCTTCAAAATAAAGCCTATGTGAAGCTTTTAACCTGGACACTAATGGGAATGATTAGAGACAGTCAAAAGCAATCAACTCTCAGTATTTTATTGTTTTACTTCTTGCAATGTGTGTTTTTACTGGCAGCTAAAATATTTACTTCTTCACAATTAATTTTTGCATGCTGAAGTTAGTGATTCCTGAAGAATGTGGGCACCATGCCAAGTTGACAAGCTGTGTACTAAAAGAATTGTAGATTAATCTTACACAATGGCAAGGCACATGGATTATTCCTCATGGTCCAAGTGTTATGTTTCAAGAGGTAACTGCTGCACTGAACATTTAGTACAACTACTTGCTCATGGGAAGAGGGGGAAGGGAAGGGAAATTAGGAACAATATAATTTTCTGCACCTTCCATTATAGAGAGCAAAACTACTGATACTCATTTTACAGCTACTGCTATTAATTTTATTTCTTTAATCTCACTGAACTGGTAAACACTGATATCTTGTTCAAGAAGGATAGATACTCAGTGCGAAAATGCTACCTAGGATAGCAATGGGAATTTTTTTGTTTGGTTCACAGCTAAATAAAAACCTACACACTTCCTGAAACAATATGTGAACCAAAACCTAGGTATCCTTCAAAATGGAAATCCTTTGAAGTTCCCCAACTTGAATGTGTACAAAGTATATTAGAGAAACAAGTGCATAAAAATGACAGCCAGTGAGTGTAGTGGTTAGGGTGTGAGACTAGGACCTGGGAGACCAGGGTTCAAATCCCCACTCATGAAGGGCCAAACATTGCCTCTCAGCCTAACCTACGTACAGGGTTGCTGTGCTAATTAAATGAGGGAGAGAACCATGTATACCACCTCTGGAAAAAGAGCAACCAGTCTCAGCAATGGAGACACATGACATAATCTGAATCTGTCAAGACAGGGATGTTCTGCTTTGCTTTTTGATTGATGTGGTTACTTTTGAATGTTCTTGAGCAGGCACAGTGAGTGGCTGTGGCAGTAGTAGTAGTGCAGGTGGCCCCAACAGTCCTAAGACTTTTTGGGCTGATAAGGGGGCACCCCAAGCAGATCTGCAGCCAGCTGGAATTCACATGTCATTGCCTATTTTGTTCTCTTGGGCTCCAATGGCAGTAGAAGGTTCATTTATAGTGACAAGGGCACCCTGGAGTATGGGAGGTTCTGTTACCTGGACAGAAAGTAACAGTGGTGCATTATCTGCAAGCAACTCTGAGGGCCTTGCTCTGTCTTCTCTCTAGTGTTTTTACCAGATATGCTACTTGGGAGTTTTTAGAGCTGGTATAGGGGTGAAGCACAGCATTCTGGACAGATCTGGACAGACCACGGTTCCTTTGCAGGTGGAAGGACAGGCCTGGGTTCTGGGGACACTGAGAGTTAAAGGTCCTCCTAGTTGCGGATTGTCATTTGCTTCAAGTGACCAAATCAGAGGGAATAAGTAAATGAATTCACTCTTACATATAGGGTGCTTACCACTAAACTGAGGAATGCTAAGAGGTGCAATATTCATGGCAAAGAGGAACTAGGATAATTGTTATGATGTATTATTTTGGGGGGGGGGTTGCAGGCACAGTTGTGAAGGGGGCCCCTTTGATAAAATATTCAGATGCTATTCACAGAGCTTACTGTTCACATTAGTTTGACAAGGGGGCAGCATCCCATTTGCAGATCTTTGCTGAGGTCTGCAGGGATTGCCTTGACCTGAATGGTCATGAAGAAGTATCTGGAGGAGAGTCCTTTATGTAAGCACTCTGCGCGGTTTCATCTCGAACAGTTTGAATTCACTGGAGTTTTCTGCAGAATATCTCTGCATTGGGCTACTTCTTGGGAGCTTTGCCTCTCGTTCTTTCTGAATTGGGGTTGCTGCTATGGCTGCAAAGTTGGACATGCAGCAAGAGGATGCAATGACAGCTGGCATTCTGGGGCATATCAGATGTACATGCACCCTGGTGACTCAACTAGCACTAAAGGCTACTCTAAGGGCCAAATGAAGCTGTCCCTTTCCTGTAACTGGTAGACCACTGGTGAAGGAGCAGCCAGGTTATAATCCAATGGATAATGTTATTTAGCACTAGGTAAGGGGGAGTTTGAATAGTTGCTTCATCTGACCTGAATGCATGGTCCAGGAGGCAGCAAGAGGCTGGCACCCCCTCCTCAACAGCTCAATACCAAGTCCAAGGTAGTTTGGGGACTCTCCTTCATCACCCTTTCTGGGTTCTGCAATTGCTAGTTCCAGTGTGCTGGATTTGAACACTGAATTTGAGTCAAATTCAGAAATTGCTGAATTCCAAAAAATTGGTGCCTGGTGAATTACCTGAGAAATGAAAAATATCTCTGTGGCACACTTTTTCAGAAATCTCAAGAATGATAGGCCTTAAATAATAAAAAATACCTTTTCTGATAGCTAACTTCTGGTTTCGAAATGGCAGCCCCAGCAGGTGGTAAATGTTTACATATCTTATAGACAGATAATACAGGTGAGAAGAAATGAAAAGTTGAGCAAATAGGAACATATAATTTTGCAGGTATTAACAATACATGATAATTCAATACATGTAATTCTGAAAGTAAATATCTGTACAATGGTACTTCCAGTTACGAACCATCCTCCTTACGCATGCTTCGGGTAACGAGCTCCGCTAACCCGGAAGTAGATGCTCCTAGTGGCGAACTTTGCCCCGGGATGCTAACAGAAGTCGCACAACAACGGAAGGCCCCATTAGTGAAAACACGCATCATGTTAAGAACAGTTTCGGGTTAAGAACGGACCTCCGGAACGAATTACGTTCGTAACCGGAGGTACCACTGTACTCAGAAATAAATAAAAGAATGTGGTGCAAAACTTGTTTTCAAGTACAATAGTGAACAAAACCTATATAAAATATTCAGACAATACCATTATGCCAGGAGTGTTAGAATGACTATACAGATTCAGTAGCAAGGCAGGCTCTCTTATGAGCAGTTCCATGAGAGGGCTTACCCTTTTGTTAAAAACACTTGTAAACATAGCACTCTAGAACAAGCATTAGTTCAACTAGGAAATATGAGAATCAAAAAGCTGAGTGGCTAGACTTTCTTCATGCAGGCTGTTATTATCTGCTGTCAAGGTATACACTGGCTTTGATCATCCTAGAGCTGTTTTATGGTTGAACCAGCAATTCACATTTCACGCCTTCAAAATTTAATCCACCCACCCTTGTCTGGTAAACAGAAAGTCAATATAAAAACCACTGCATTCTAATGAACAAAGTGAATTGACTGTGATTATTTTTAATTATATCATACAAAGGTAAGTTTACCTCACTCTTGCCAACACACCCACAAAAATTACATGGATGCTGTGAGATGGCAGAGGAGGGGCTGAGAGCTCTACCCTTCTTGCCCATTGCATTTCAGTACTGGGCACTGGGGATGGTGCTTCCTTCCTCTCATGGCCCATTTGGTTACTATTTTGTGCACAGAAGAGGGATGGCACATCACCTACTGCAACCAGGCAAGTGCTTAAATATGACGTTTATTTATCTGTTCGCTCAAAAACTGTTGATCTGCTAATTTACACAAGATAATATCACCAAGGCAGCTATTTGTAAACAAACACTAAACGTCCATAAAAATGGCAAAAATAGTTTCTTTCCCAAAAAGGTTTTATCTTAAACAATAGCAAACACAGTAAATAAAGAGTTCACTTGTAATATATCAGTGGTTCAGTAACCAAATGGGTTATTACAAGGTGGCTTAAATCAGACTACCAGTATGTCTACCTAGAGTACATCAACACACCATCTAAGATTAGAAGAGATGATTAAAAAAAGAACTGTTGCAGCCCTGGAATCCATTTGGATCTGGGCTGCCTGAGAAACTGATGTTCAGATCTTCAGCAAGAGGCTTTGCTTCATATCCTGCCACCATCAGAAGTGCAACGTGAGACAAGGTCTTTTCAGTCGCAGTGCCCAAACCAATGGTGGACAGACTGCAGCCTATGGGCCTAATCTGGCCCACCAGTTCTCCTCATTTGGCCTGATCACCAATCTAATACTAAAATGTATGTGAAAAATAATACAGGAATGGAAGCAAAACATTATAGAAATATATCACTGCTTATGGCTCCTAGCACCACAGCAGCCTTGCCTATGTGTTACGCATATACCTCATTATGCCTTTGCACCATATTCAGTAAATGACATGACCTATAGCTTACATGCACCCTTCTTGCCTCTCTCTCTCACCTCCTACTTTATTTTTCTCTCACCCCGCCCATGATCTAAATTTAGATTGTATGGGCACAAACCTGTATTTTTGCTTACATGGTTGTTGTGCTCCTAAAGGTATTGTATGAAAATTACAATCCATAACACCCAGTTTCTAACTTTCTGTCACATATGAGTGTGATCAAACAGAAGCAAAATTCATTGTCAACTGGTGCAATCACCAGGGCCAGATTTAGCACCCCCCCCAAAAAACAGCTTGTGCCCCCAAATGCACCCCTCCTCCCACTTTTTGCATATAAAAGTTAATGCTTATAGAAAGGAGAATAAAGGACTGAATTTGGAGATAATGAGTGTCCCAGCCCTCAGTAAAATAAAACCTGGAGTAGTTATGTTCAAACCAAGCACTCAATTGCATGCAGAAGTCTTGTGCCCTGTTGATTTGCTGCATTTTTAAATGTTCCAAAACTTTTTAAAATGATAATTAAGTAAAACATACACACACACACACACACACCAAGCCACAGGCTTGAGGAATATATGAACATCAGGGCTACACTGCAACATTTTGTTATAGGGCTTGTTTACACTAACTCCTCTTCAAGAAGAGGCATGTAATGTTCATGTAGCCAAACAGCACCACCCTTGCACATGAAGGAGTTATCAGCTACTCTGAAGAAATCCCTAGGCTTACAGAAGTACAGAAAATATTTAGGAAAAAACCCTAAAGGGGCTGAACCCAGGGTGGATAAAAATTAATGCTTTTGTAAAATCAATGCTTTTTTTAAAAAGAAAATCTGATTAATTTTTTTTAAAAAAAATCCAATTTGAATTTTAAAAAATCCAATTTAAATAAAAAACTGATTTTTAAAAAGCATTTAAATCGGATTTTTAAAATAAAATGCTTTTGGAGGAAAAATCTTTCTAAAGATAGTTAGACCTCCCTTACCCAAAATACTCCATAGAATAAACCTAAGCAAACATTTTGAGTGGTTTGGCCTTGGATCTTTATCCCTGATGTTCTAGGTTCGCTTACTTGTAGTGGTTTTCTAACATGAGAAATTATTCAAAATGGCTCCTCCCACCTGCAGGCTACACCTCAAAACCACTACCAACACAGAGCATGGCAGAGACACAAGCATTCCTCCCCTTCAAAGACTGGGTGAGTACACCCTGCACTAATTAATTAACTCACTCACTCAGGCAGTGCTAGTGCCAGAGGTCTGAACTGGCAGGTAGCTGCTGAGGGTCAGCAACTCAAGGGGTCCACAAGCAGTGGCCCCTGAGGGCAGGGTAGCCACCACTACCAACAGAAGAGTTACTGGGAGTTGTGCACCTATGCAGGCAGCAGCACTCCTCCCTCACCAGGCAGGGGAGTGGTGGTTAGGAGGAGCCCTGCCTTGGGTGGCAGGTTGAACGGATTGCTTCTCTGGTGAATGTTCAAGCGGCAAAGAGCAGCCACCAGAGAAGTGGGCTGTGCTCCTTTGCAGTGACGGCTGCTGCTGCTCAGGAAACAAGACTACTAAGGAAACTCATAGCCCTTTTCCAAGCATCTCCAACCACACACACCCACACCCCACTTGCGACAGGTCGGGAGGGCATGTGGTCGGGGGGCAAAGGCAGTGTATAAATTAATGAAATAAAAACAGCAACAACAATCAAATTTAAAAGCAGCTGCTTGGAGGTGGTGGGTAAGCGGTCAGCTGAGTCCTTGTCAGGGGAAAAGGCGGGGAATAACTAAACCAACAGCGCTTTTAAAGAAGCGCTGCTGCTGCTGCTGCCTTCCAGTCACCTCACGGAGCCCGCGTGGAAGCCGCTGCCGCCGCCTCCTCCTCCTCCTCCGCTGACATGGCGGGGCGCGGCAGCCCCGAATCCGATTCCGTCGCTCTCTGACAGGAGGCGGGAGGAGGGCGGCGGCGGCGGCACCGCCCCTGAAAGTGGCCCGGCGGCGGTGGCGGGGCGGCCGAACAAGGAAACGATCATCCCCTCGGCTGCGCCGCCGCCACCTTTCCCCCTGAAACGTCCCGCTCGGCTGCCGTCGCCTCTTTCTCTCCTCCCCCCCCCCCCGCCGCTTCTCCTGAGGGGAACTCGCCCCTCACACACACACCCCGGGGGGACGCGCCTCCCCCTCGCGCCCCGGCGCTGCTTCTCCTCAGGGCAACGCTCCCCTCACGCACTCCTCCGCGTCGCGGCGCCTACCTGCCGGCTCCGCCCTTGTCGGCAGGTGCCGCCGCCGCCGCGGGCGGGTGTGGGGGCCTCGCTCCGGCCGCCCGGGGGCCGCCCGCCAACACCAGGAAGAAGCGCTCCTACCTGCCGGAGGAGGCGGAGGAGCAGGCCGCTAGACCGCCCCTCTCCCAGCACCGCCCACCGCCATCGCCGCTGGGGCGCCGGCCCCTCGAGCAGCAGCAGCAGCAGCCCGCCCCGAGCGGAGCCGAGGGAGCTGCGTTTCGTCGGGGGAACCTCCGGAGCTGCTCGGCTCTCATCGGAACCTCTCGGCTCCTTCCGGGGGCTGAGAGGGGAGCGAACCAAGTCCAAGGACTGTGAGCTGTTTTGCGCCTGCGCAGTGGAGCTGCCGGATTTCCCCCCATCACACCCCCCCCCCGCTCTTGTCCTATAAGAAGAGATAAGAAGAGCACCTGCAGGACTGGGCTACTGGCCCGTCTAGTCCAGTATCCTGTTCTCACAGTGGCCAACCAGATGCCTGCCAGAAACCTGCAAGCAGAACCTGAGCACAAGAGCAACTCTCCCTTCATGTGGTTAGTTTCCAGCAACTGGTATTCAGAACTTGCATTCGCGCCTCCGACTGTGGAGGCTGAGCATAGCCATCCTGGCTAGTAGCCATGGAGAGCCCCCTCCTCCTCCTCCTCCATGAATTTGTCTAGTCCTCTTTTAAAGGTATCCAAGCTGGTGGTCATCACTGCCTCCTGTGGGAGGGAGTTCCATAGTTTATTTATGCACTGCAAGAAGCCCTTTTATCCCTCCCAAATCTTACCACATTCAGCTTCATCGGATCCCCACAAGGTCTAGTGTTATTGAAAGATTATTGAAAGGGGGGGGACCTTTGTCTATCCACTTTCTCTGGGCCATGCATACTTTTATAAACTTCAATCATGTTTCCTCTTCCTTGCCTATTCTCCAAACTAAAGAACCCCCAAACACTGCAACGTTTCTTCATCATGTTACAGTATAACCCCAATCCTAATGCTTGTTTACTCTGAGAGCCAGTGTAGTACAGCGGTACCTTGGGTTAAGAACTTAATTTGTTCTGGTGGTCCGTTCTTAACCTGAAACTGTTCTTAACCTGAGGTACCACTTTAGCTAATGGGGCCTCCCACTGCGCTGCCAGAGCATGATTTCTGTTCTCATCCTGAAGCAAAGTTCTTAACCCGAGGTACTATTTCTGGGTTAGCGGAGTCTGTAACCTGAAGCGTCTGTAACCCGAGGTACCACTATAGAATGATCAGAGTGTTGGATTAGCGCCTGGGAGACTAGGGTTCAAATCCCTGCTCAGCCATGAAGCCTTGGGCCAGTCACAATCTCTCAGCCCTAACCTACTTCATAGGATTAATCATAGAATTGTAGAGTTGGAAGGGACCTCCAGAGTTTTCTAGTCCAACCCCCTGCAATGCAGGAATCTCAACTAAACTATCAAGGACAGATGCTATCCAACCTCTGCTTAAAAACCCCCAGTGAAGGAGAGTCTTCCACATTCTGAGGGAGACCGTTCCACTATCTAATGGCTCTTGCCGTCAGAAAGATTTTTAGCTGGTTGTTGTCGGTGTAAATATAAAACGGGAGGGGGAACAATTTACACCACCTTGAGCTCCTTGGAGGGAAAAGGTGGAATTAATGTAATAAATAATAAAAATAAAGCCCACTTAGTTCAAAGAAGCTTACTCCATTATTTGGTCATACTACCTAACCTATGGAATGGGCTCCATCAGGAGGCTGTGAACTCGGCTTCCTTGGAGGTTTTTAAGCAGAGGTTGGATAGCATCTGTCGTTGAGATTCCTGCATTGCAGGGGGATGGACTAGATGGCCCTCAAAGTTCCTTCCAACTCTAAAGTTCTATGATTCTATTATTCCAATGCACTACTGCTCAGGAACAAGCTCCACTGATTGCAATATGGCTTTCTGGAGAATTTAGGAACAGCCCTTCTGGATCAGCCCACAGGCCCTGCTTTCACAGCAGCAGACTACTTGGGAAGACCACAAACAAGACTCGAGTTTACTTATTGGTAAACTAGCATGGGATAAGGCTGTCTGATATCACAGAAGGCAGCTCGGCTAAAAGTCAGTTGCATCACGGTTGACAGAACAGCTGTCAAGCTTCACATGTCACAGGAAAGAGCGGGTGCCATCTTAGATCCAAAAAAGCTTTAACTCCTGATATGCTCATCTGGACAGGCATAACCTGGCCACTACAACCCATGCATTGGCAACCTTGCAGCTGGACTACTGCAATGTGCTTTCCGTTTGGGGCTGCCTCTGGGTCCAGACCCTCCAAGTGTCCCTATTTTCCAGGGACATCCCTGGTTTAGAGAAGCCGTTCTGGTTTCTAATTTGATCCTGGAATGTCCCACTTTTATTTAGGATGCCACTATTTTCATTGGAGAAATGTTGGAGGGTGTGGAGTTATCCGACCCTCCAAGCTGGCTGAAGGCAAACCTGTATAGGGAAGTTTTTTAATGTTAAATGTTTTATTACGTTTTTATATATGTTGAAAGCTGCCCAGAGTTGCTGGGGCAACCCAGTAAGATGTGTGGATTATAAATAGCAAAATTATCATTTCTCCCTATTTTCATCGGAGAAATATTGGAGGATAGGTGTGGTGCAGAATGCTGACAGCATGTTAACACCTTTGCTAAAATACCTGAACAGAGTTAGATTCAAGGCCCTTGTGTTCATATATAAAGAGCTGAACAACCTGAGTCCAGACACCTTAGGGATGGCCTGAGCCTTAATCTCTCAGTTTGATCACCCTGAGATCACCTACAAGAATATTGCTAGCTGTCCTTCATGTTACATGCCTGACTGGCTTCCACCAAAAGTCAAGACATTTAGTGCTGCCCATGAAACACCCTTCCAGCAGAAAGTCAGCAAGCACCCTCACTTTTTATTTTCAGGCATCTCTTAAAAGGCCCTTTTTATGTACATAAAGGTAAAGGTAAAGGGACCCCTGACCATTAGGTCCAGTCGTGTCCGACTCTGGGGTTGCGGCGCTCATCTAGTGTTATTGGCCGAGGGAGCCGGCGTACAGCTTCCAGGTCATGTTGCCAGCATGACAAAACTGCTTCTGGCGAACCAGAGCAGCACACGGAAACGCCGTTTACCTTCCTGCCGGAGAGGTACCTATTTATCTACTTGCACTTTGATGTGCTTTTAAACTGCTAGGTAGGCAGGAGCTGGGACTGAGCAACAGGAGCTCACCCCGTCGCGGGGATTCAAACCACCAACCTTCTGATCAGCAATCCCTAGGCTCTGTGGTTTAACCCACAGTGCCACCCGCGTCCCTGTTTTATGTACATAGGCACATGTAATTGTTAAAAACGGAGCAGCCACTCATTTTAAGGATCATTTTTTTTACTGTTTTTATGGTCTTTTATATTTTATTGTATACTGTGTTGTATGCCACTGGGTTATATTGTATGAACTGGCAATATATAAAAATACTTTTATATATTAAGAAGAAGAAGTGTGCAAGGCAACTTCCAAGAGAGTAAATCAATACAAGAAAAATATGCAAAGCAATTAAGAGCAACTGAAATCAGTGGAGCAGCATCTAGATTATAAGCAGCATTATGATAAGACCCTGAGCAGCAAAGCAACTTGTACCTAAGGTGTATTAAAAGAAGTGGTTTCCGGGTAAACATGTTTGGGGAGGGTAGCCACCAAACCAACCTGGGATACCCAAAGTAAGACCTCAGCTGACCATCTTAGTACCTTTCAGCAGGCTTGTGTGACCTACATGTAAAAATCCTGACATGTTTCCCCCTAATATTGTTTAGCTCCTAGAACAAAGTCCTCTATGTGCCAGATCCTCTATTGCAAAGTAAATGAACATAGCACACGGGAGATGTGGTGCCTTTGGCAAGTGTTCAAGGGGGAGAGAGGGAGCAGCACTCAAACAGCGATATTTTGTGTGAGAAAAGGGGTGTTACAAGAATGCTTTTATCTGCAAAATGTTGGAAAGCTATATATACATGGGGGGAAAACAATGGACCCCACCAGTTGTGCAGTCTATGCACTGCACTCAAAGCAAGCAATTTGTCATCATGCTTTTTAAAAGGAAAAGGGGGTGAACAGAGCCATTTTAATTTGAAGGTCACAATTAATGTAAAGAATAAAATCTGTGCTCTGTTCATTTAAGTGGCTCTTCCTGGAATATCCTAGCCTTATGGCGTGTTCTCATTTAGTGTACAGCGGTTATGCCCTAGTGGCATCTCTCCATTTATAAAATATCTACAGAGGAAGATGAATAAATAATTAGATCAGGAGTCGGGATCAGAAAAGCAGCAACTGAATTAGACTAATTGATTTTCAGATTGACGTGTTTCAAAAATGTGTACCAAGGCACAAGAATGTATTTCTATATTTGAGTCTTAGAATAAGATTTGCCATGTATATTGCTACCCTGTTCCATCTCACGCTGCTAAGAATGATAGGTGCTACAACAGCTTAATGGGTAAAATTAGAAGTGTCTTTTGGAAGCTGCCACACCTTTCTGACCTAGAAGCCTTGCTCCCCAATCTCATATGTGCAAGAACTGCCAGTGGTTATGCAATGGTGCAGGAAAGCTACTTTGTGCATGCTCAATCTATTTCCTACCTATCTTGCATTTCAGAAAACCAATAGTTAATCCTTGGTACAAGAAATGTCCCTGAAGCTGAAGAATGGCAACTGCTGTGGGGAAGCATGGAACAGGACAGCTCTCACACAGAAGGTAACAGGGGAGGAAGGGAGAGTGAGTCTGAGTGGAGCAAGATTCCTCACTATAACCCAGCAGGGGTGATCTTCTAGTTGTTGTTGCCACCATACACCATGTTGGCTGGAGATGATGGGAGTTGGAGTTCAGTTCAGAAATATCTGGAGGGTCACAGGTTCTCCACTCCTGCTATAACCAGAGGGCCCTAAACATTTTGTGGCCTGTGGTCCCCTCTTTTCTTCCCAACCCTATACTGCATGTAACACCAATGACTCACAACAAATGTAACTGAAGAAAGAGACAATGCATATGCTTTTGAAAATGAGGGAAATTACTATTTTTAAAAAAAGAAACAGACTGTGTGGCAGCCCCCAGTATTTAAAGAGCCCCCACCCCATTACATCATTAGAACCAGAACAAATACCTATGAAACTAGAAAAGAGCAAAAAATATCAATGTTTGGTCCAGATCCTAGGTACTGCACCCTCACTAAAGGAGACTGAATGGATGATTCACTAAATGATTGTAGGATGATGTGTGTACCTGAGCTTATGGCCTCAAATTCTCTTTATCTTATATGCTGCTTTATTACAAAAATGATGACTAGACTACTGATCCTAAACTGAATAGGGGTTGCCCAACCAACCCCTCCAGAACCCACTGCTCTCAACTGATTCTCAACTGCCTCGCATTCAAACTCCCTTTCAAATCCTCATCCAATCATCACTCACCACCAGAATTCCACAATCTCTCTTTCCCCCTCCCTCCCTCCTTCCTTAACATTCCCATAATAATTCTGATACAATTACCTTAATAACCCTATTACATTCAATATTTTATACATGCTGCTCCCTGTAACCATACTGTTAGAAGCACTTGAGCTTCCCATTCCTGGTTCCTAGCAAATGGGGGTGAGCAAACTGCAGGTTCTGCATCCCTCTTCTAAAAACCAGGTGTCTTCCCCCAAATGATCCTGGGAATTGTAGTTTGTTAGGGGTTCTGGGGATTGTAGGTCTGTGAGAGGGAAGCCACAGTGGCACGAATCATTTCGGGGGAAGCCATGTGCTTTAAAGGCGCATTGGATGCTCTTTAAAACATAGCACCATAGAATTGTAGAGTTGGAAGGGACTCTGAGGGTCATCTAGTCCAACTCCCTGCAATGAAGGAATCTCAACTAGATGATCCATGGCCAATGGCCATCCAAGCGCTGCTTAAAAACCTCCAAGGAAGGAGAGTCACTGCTTCAGGCCCTAAGGGCCTCTGGAGCAGGAGAAAACAAGCTTGCTCCAGCCCTTTAGACTTTAGTTATTGAAAGGGATGCATGGTGTGGATCTCATTTCAGTGTTATGAGAGTGTAAGGCACACATTTCTCTCTCCCCTTTCTCCACACCATGCAGAATTGCAATGGTAACCAGGAGGCTGGAGTCTGGAGCCCAGCCAGGGCTGGCTATGGGCAGGATCCTTGCATTGCTGGGAGTTTGACTAGATGACCCTTGGGATCCCTTCCATGGTATGATTATATCAAGCAGCTAAAGGAACGAAAAGATGCTTCTGACACATTTGGGAATCATCGGAACGCTCTTCCCACCAGTGGCTTCCAGAAGACAGAGCGTGCATCTTCCTTAGGAGAGAGCCAGGCCAGAACAAGGGGGGGAAGGCTCAGAGTTCAGGTAGGTGGAAATGCCAATTGAGTGCCCTATACTATAGGAATGCTTCCTTCCTGTGTCCTCCACCCTCATGCGCCAGACTGCTGCTAGCATGGCTGGGAGCCAGGCACTTGCTGATTGCTCCGTTTTCTTTGCAGGGAGGGAGCCATTCCCCAAACATATACTTCGTTCTGGCCAAATCCCTGGAGAGACGTGACAACCCCCAGGTACTGGGGCAGAGGGAAGGAAGGGGTCCTTGTGAAACAGCTTCCAGCAAGTGCTTTTCAGAAGCATTGCTCTCTCCAACAGGGGAGGCTGAGCATAGCCATCATGGCTAGTTGCCTTTGATAGGCCTCTCCTCCATGCAATTGTCTCGCCCTCTTTGAAAGCCATCCCATCCAAGATGCTCTTGTGGTGCATCTGATTCTCCTATGCTTCCTTGCTCCTTCAAGGAGATGACTATTGTGAGATCCTTTGGTTAACATCTATCTGGGCTGGAAAATGTTAAAGAATCAGAGGACTGGTGAGCTTTCCTTGAAGCACAACTGATCAAAGGCAGGCAAATCTGTTAACATCTTGATAAAGATGCTCAAATGACAAAGGATGCTATCATACCCCACAAGCCTCAGAAAAAGCTCCCAAGCTGATGGAGAAGAGAGCAGTTAAGTGGTCAGTGGGGCTGCAGGTCGCCGTTTCTGGATCCCAGCACAGCCCTTCCAAGTTGCCAAAGAAATCAATGTCACAACAGTTTTTTCCTCGCACCTCCTCCCCATGATCCCACGTGGGGCCTTCTCAGACATATGCTGTGTCTGAACCAGCAGATCCCACCAAACCAAGTAATCAAGGACCCAGTCAGAAAAGGAGTGTGTGCAGTCACACCAGAAATAAGCAAAATAACTAAACAGGTACTAGAAGTCACCCCAGAACTGGCTACTGAACACCTTCCAAGATAACAATGCCCACTCACACTAGAAAGAGCTCATAACCCACCGACAGCATACGATTCAATATGGCTAACTTAACCCGACAAACCCCTTCACCCACAAACAAATCCCACTGCAGCCAGCCAAAGACCATCAACCATACCCTACGCCACCCCAACCTCTCTCACCACCAAGGAAACATAACAAGCGAATAGAAAGAGAACTTCCGCAAGTGACGCTGACAGAAAACCCCCAAGCATACACTAAATTAAAAAATTAAGCTTTACCACCACAGCCCCTCTCTCCTGTCCCACCCCCACCCCCACCCCCGTGGACACACATGGTATGCCTAAAAGCTGTCATAGACATGGGTTTCTGGTTCCAGTCTGCCTGATGGCAGAGGAGAGAGGCACAGACAGAGGAAAAGGGAATTGAAGGGGTTAAAGCATTCCCTGGAAACCAGTATGACACTGGAATCCAAAAAATATCCATCTTCAGTGGTTATTTCTACTGAGATTTTGTATTTGTAATTGTACATACATGACTGGTTGTCAATGGGTTTCTTTTTGCTATTAATATGCATTGCAAAGCATGTTGCTACAGCTTTTCTGAAATTCAGGGATACAGGATGCTTTCATGAATATTTATGGTCACACTTCTGCTTTCTACGGTATAATTTAAGAGCCCCAGTAACAATTCAGTCTAACAATTTCATTAAGAAAGCTGCTTCCCCTTCCCATACAGGTTGAATTAATTGTATTAGATGTGCACAAGAGCATTCCCTGTGGTCACCAGAGTTTTAAGCCTCAGCTTCTGGCTTTTCTTAGCAACATCACATACACAAAATGAGAAAGGTCAGCCGAAATTTCCAACATAGCAATATACTATTCAGCCACTGTTTCCCTAAAAGGGCCATGCCTTTAACCCCACCTCATGGTTGTATGGATCCTTCCAGCTTCCCATTTGTACAGGGCAACAATCTATAGCAGGGAACCTCCTGCAGGCTCTCTGTGTGATTTTGACTGAGCATAATCTGCTGCAAGTTTGCTAAGGAGCCTATTCTATGAGCACAAGAGTAACCCAACTGACAAAGTGCCATGACCCCACAATGCATCAAAGAACAGAACAAGTTACGCAGCTGTAGAAAGAGAAGGTAAGCGATAATTAATGCATCTGCTAAAACTAAAACAAAGGCATTATAAAAGCATTGTGTGCCAGGAGCTAAATACTGGGAGCGTAACTCTGTGCATCCTAGGGGACAATAATCTTGTAGAAACTTAAATTTCCTGCTCAACTGCAGCAGCAAAGCACAGGAAAAATCCTAGATCAAACCCATTTTTTTAAGAAGAGGTAAAAACTACTGTAATGTATATTTCCACAGTGTAGACCTAGAAAATAAGGTCAGCTAATCAAAAGTTATAGACTTGGGGCTCATCCACACTTCCTTTTGTGACACACTTTCTAGGCAAAGTCCTGATTGCCATTTGCTCCAATTCAGTGGTAAAATGTAAGTTTTCCTGGGGAAAGTGGAAGGTTGGACACAGACCTCTACCTAGAAGCACATACCCTCCAAGTGTCCCAATTTTCCAGGGACAGTCCCGGAATTCTGATTTGATCCCAGAATGTCCCCATTTCCTCTGCCAGTGCTGCTGCCGAGCTCAGGAAGGATGATGAGCCAGGATGATGAGCCTTTCCCTTTCCGTAGCCTCTGCATGGCCGCTGCTGCCAGCCTCCTCCCTTGCGCAGCTTGTGGTGGCTGCTGGAGAGAGGGTGAGGAAGAGGGTCTGCAGCCGCTGGCTCTGAGGGGCTGGCAAAGGGCAGGGCCTCTGTATCGCCTGAGCAATGCCAGTAAGTGGTGTCTCCTGATCTTGAAGTAATTGTGGCTTTAAATCCTTGTATATCTAACTGTATAATGAGAACTTGGCACCAGCTTTGGTATATATGTAACTTGGCACCAGACAGAGGTCTAGCCAGCTGGCCTGATAAGAAAGGAAGTCGACTGGAAAAGAACAGGGTGGCCAGGAAGGGAGCTGTACTTGGCTCAGCCTGAAGGACAGATGACATCATGAACTCTCTCTCAACCTTCCTGTGCGCCCACCACAGAGAAAAAGCCCACACGTGCACCCACTCCCAGACCATAGCAAAGAATGGAATGGAATTATGAGAACACCTGCTGATCTCGCCATTGGCTACAGTCTTAAAAGAGTATTAAATGACTGTGTTTGGTGTGGACCAATGGAATCTCATATTGGAACCATAACAAAGAAGATGGCAGTGCAGTACTCTGGACCTGATTAGGAAACCATCTCGTAGTAGGATTGCTGGCTTGCTGCTTCAGAGATCCCAGCAGCAGTGGGATGGGTCAAGCCTTATCAGGGAGCTGAGTCAGCCAGCTGTTCATTAGAAGCTGAAGGGGTGAACTACTGAGTTTCGTTCCATAAATTCTAACTACTTTGCTTATCTTAACAGTTATTCTGCTGATTACATGTTACTTAGTGTTAAGTCTTCACTTATTGTAGGTATTTGCTTATTGTAGAGCTTTATATTTCATAATAGTGATGAGATCCTATTTTGTAGTATTATTCTGCTTTATTGCTAACATTGGTCAATCAATAAACTACTTTCTTCTCCACCTAACAGTCTGCTAAGTCCCCCATCCGCTGGGATCCAAAAGAACCTTTTGCCTGCTCCGTGCTCTAACCATTAGACAGGATAGCATTGCAGTAGAGCCGCCCTGAAAGGGGGAGCAGGGCAGAGTGGAGTGCAAGGAGTATTGACTTTTTAAAAAAATGCTTTGTGCATTCATGTCTAATCTAGCCCCTTTCTAAAATTTACTTATTGCTTTCTGATTTTCTTTCTGTAAATGTACCAAAGGGGGGGGGCGTGATTAAAGGGTTTTCTCAGGAGTGTGGAGGATGTGTGCATTTGCTGTGTCCCATTGGTGAAGTGGTGATGGCATTCACCCTTCTACTGATAGGAAATGCTGAGGGGGGGCGTGTCAAGGAGGGTCAGTTGGGGAGGGGGAGAAATGTCTATTTTCATCTGAGGAATGTTGGAGGGTATGGAAATGCAGCACAAAAGGAAGTGTGGGTGAGCCCTTGGTTTTCACTAAGTGCACCATATAAAGAAAAGTGCATTCCAAGTTGATAGTTCATTGTTTAGTTCAATTTAAAACTAGTTAAAAGCTACCACAGATTTCAAAACTAGAGTGCACATTCAGGCAGACCCTTGCTTTCCAAGAGGGGCTGCAACTGCCCACATCCGTACATTAATCCTTAATCCCACACTCTCCTCTCTGACAAAATTTACCATTCCCAGGGGACTAAATTTACCTAAACTGCCCTGTAAAATTTCTACTGACTGGAATCTGGTAGATCCCAGCAAGTTGGGTCATAACCGAAGCAGGAGAAATCTGCTATTCTCTCTCTTTTTTCCATTTCAATTTTTATTGGAATTTTATTTACAACATAACACAAACCCCCCACCCCCCAGCACACAAATCCACCCTCATTGAATGTGAACAAAACATACAGTGAACATAATATACAACAATACAAACAACCAAATAAAAGGTCGGCGGTTCGAATCCCTGCCACGGGGTGAGCTCCCGTCGCTCGGTCCCAGCTCCTGCCCACCTAGCAGTTCGAAAGCACATCAAAGTGCAAGTAGATAAATAGGGACCGCTCTGGCGGGAAGGTAAACGGCGTTTCCGTGCGCTGCTCTGGTTCGCCAGAAGCGGCTTCGTCATGCTGGCCACATGACCCGGAAGCTGTCTGCGGACAAACGCTGGCTCCCTTGGCCTATAAAGCGAGATGAGCGCCGCAACCCCAGAGTCGGACACGACTGGACCTGATGGTCAGGGGTCCCTTTACCTTTACCTTTTTTATCCTGTATCTGGCCTCCTTATTTACTTCTTATAAACTGGTTCCTTTATGAATACAGTAATTATTAAGATTTTTCTAATTATAACTTAAATATCCACAAAGCCTCATGCAGACATTAATCGAAACAAGTCCAGGTATATATTTTAGGGCACTATTTTGTGAAGTATTGTCTGCATTTCCCCCATGGTTTTTGAAATTCTTGCCTAGTGTGATCTCTAATTGCCTCTGTTAGTCTAGCTGCTTCAATATACAGTACTCTAACAGTTTATCTTGCCATTCCATTTTTGTTGGCACAGTTTCTTTTTTCCAGTTTTTAGCAGTTAGGATCCTTGCCGCTCCTGTGGCATAGAGGAATATTTTCTGATCTTCTCTTGCTATATCTGTGTCCGTTATCCCTAGTAGAAAAGCTTCTGTATTTTTCATAGTCATTCTCATTGTACCATTAACTACTCGTGAGTAGGGTTGAAGAAAGGGTACAAAAATTATTTACTGCAATAAAGTGTTTCAGCGGAATTGCTCCACAAAGGCTGAACCCCTTCCAAACGCCTGTGGGGGGGGGGCGTTCTTTATAGGTTCCTCACACAAAGCATTACAATTTCCTCCAATCACATTCACAGAAGCAAAACAAGCTGTTGCCGGCTTAAGTTCGTTTAGATACATTTCGTTTTAGTGCGCCTGCGCTTCTAGCATACTTGCATACAGAGATCCGCATACTGCAGATACATTTTGTTGCATGTGTTCTCACAATAAGAGTTTCAGCTTCTCTCTGCCGCATTGGGGGGGGGGGCACGGCTGTTTGCCAAGGATAAAGGCTTTCTCAGCAGTTTCTTAAAGTGATAAGTTCCCTTTTAACAGTCACACTCAGGGGACCACATTATCACATTTTGGGGGCGCTTGGGGTCCCCCACACAATATCCCATTGAGGGTTTTTTAATGAGCCCCCCTAGCTGCTAGCAGCTGGGGGAATCTAGATAAGGAAAATTAAACCACTTTGAAAGAGAAACCACAATGCTATCAAATTCAACATCCGAACCAAGGAAGTTCAGCACATTGGACTACAAAAGATAAAACATCTCCAAAATGTTGAGATTAGTAAAAAAGGAAGCTGAAATTTAAAGTAATGGGGGTCAAATTTCTCCAAAGATACAAAGAATAAGAAGCTCATTAGAACAGGAACAGGATCATAAAGTCCAAGAGGATTCCAGTGTGGTTAACAAGCAGAATTGAGATAGCTCTCAAAGGCAAGAAGACTTCCTTTAGAAAATGGAAGTCTTGTCCAAATGAAGAGAATGAAAAGGAACACACACTTTGGCCAAAAGAAATGCAAGCAGACCATAAAGGATGCAAAAACAAAAACCAACTTTGAGGAGCATGTGTGCTAAACCTTTTAAGTGCAACAATAAAAAATAATTTAAAGGCACTAATAGCAGCAGGAGACCTCCTTGGGAAGCAGTTGGACCTTAGCATGACAAAGCGGCCAAGGGTGTTATGAAGGGTGTAAAGGGGGACTGCAGAGATGCTGTGTGAATTCTTAGCCTTTGACTCTGTGCCTGAACTTATTTTCTCAGGAAGAGAGTCTAAAGAACAGAGGCATTTAACAGACCCTCCCAATGTCCCTGTTTTCCAGGGACAGTCCTAGTTTTACAGAAGCCATCCTGGTTTCTGATTTGACTCCAGAATGCCCTGAGAAAAGTTGGAGGGTCTAGAGCTATGTGACTCCAGAGCCAAGGAGATAAGTAGAGACCTCTCCCCCACTTCTGAGGGGGTTTTGTTTGTTTGTTTGTTTGTTTGTTTGTTTGTTTGTTTGTTTTTGTTTTTTGCTGTCTGTTGTTGTGGCTGGTTAGGAGTGCTAGTATGTACCGGTAGTTGTCTTTCCCAAGATTTCTAAAGCAGGGGTCAGCAAACTTTTTCAGCAGGGGGCCGGTCCACTGTCCCTCAAACCTTGTAGGGGGCCGGACTATATTTTGAAAAAAATTATGAATTCCTATTACCCACAAATAACCCAGAGATGCATTTTAAATAAAAGGACACATTATACTCATTTAAAAACACGCTGATTCCTGGACCATTTAGAAGGCGATTGGGCCGCATCCAGCCCCCGGGCCTTAGTTTGGGGACCCTTGTTCTAGAGGGTTGGACATGGGTTAGAACTGTTTTTGAAAGTTGGAATCACTTTGTGATATAGAATACCCAATGTAATCAGAATATCCCTGTCGCAAAACTGGCTTTTTGACCGAAGGTATGGGATTTATATAGGTATATATCCTATATTTATATAGGATTTATATAGGTATAGGGATGCGGGTGGCGCTGTGGGTTAAACCACAGAGCCTAGGGCTTGCTGATCAGAAGGTCGGCGGTTCAAATCCCCGCGACGGAGTGAGCTCCCGTTGCTCGGTCCCTGCTCCTGCCAACCTAGCAGTTCGAAAGCACGTCAAAGTGCAAGTAGATAAATAGGTAGCGCTCCAGCGGGAAGGAAAATGGTGTTTCCGTGCGCTGCTCTGGTTCGCCAGAAGCGGCTTAGTCATGCTGGCCACATGACCCAGAAGCTGTACGCCGGCTCCCTCAGCCAGTAACGCGAGATGAGTGCCGCAACCCCAGAGTCGGACACGACTGGACCTAATGGTCAGGGGTCCCTTTACCTTTACTTGCTTGGAACATTATTTCCTTTGCCTCCTTAAAATTTAAAAAGATGTCTGGATATGCTCTCAGGCTATTTGAATGCTGACCTGTTGATTTTTTTATGGGATTTATATGGCCAGCAATTAATGGGCAATTGGTGCTGTTCTAATATCATACTAATGCTAGCTAATGATAATTTGAAATGTAGTAAAACAATGCTAGGGATTCAAAAATAAAATGGAAAATATTGGGGGGGGGGTCTGCAAAAGCCCGATGAATGTGTTTCCTGGGTTAAATTCAGTTGCCAAAGGGCCATTGCAGATTTAGATTCATTGTCTGCAGGATTCAGGGATGCCTACTGACAAGTCATTGCTATTTGTAAAGTCTGACTAAAAGCCACCACCAGCAGTTGTGTTTAGCGCACACCACACTGTAGAGCCTGCATAAGCATTTGCTGTGACCTCAGCTCTCCATTTCACATCTTGCTGTAGTTCAGACCACATAAGTTCTTCACGCCAATCAAGCCACAGAGGGTGCAGAATTGGCATTCATACCTTTCTCAACTTTCTCTCTCCTAACCTGTCCTTCCAGCTTGCACTCTTTATAAAGACTTGAGGAATGAGGTTATCACACACACACCCTTTTATTGTCCATTCCGGGTCACCCAACCACTGCCACACTGTCCTTTCTCTTGGCAGATCAAGATGAGCAGGTGACAGCAAAGGTTGCAAAGTTTTTAGCTGGGGCAATTAGAATAAGATCCACTATTTGACTATTGATTTAAAACCCTAAAATGTATTTTATGTAATTGACTTTTTATTTCTATTCTTTGTATATCATATGGTTGTTTTATTGCTATGGCTGATGGCTGACGCAAATAAAGATTCATTCTCTCCTAACAGGAAGCTGCCTCATACAGAGGGACTCCATTGGTCCTTCTAGCTCAGTACTGCCTGCTCTTGACTGGTAGTGGCTCTCTAGGGTTTCAGACAGGGGTCTTTCCAGTCCTGTAAAAACCGGCAGCATAGCTGTGTATAGAGTCTGCACCAGGCATTTGAAGACAGTCACTGCAGAAGTTCAAGCAAGTTATATGCTGCAACTGCCCCTATTTCCTGGTACCTATCTCTAGTAAATAACTGTCCTTCTTTTTACCTTTGGGTGTGCCTTATTAAAATTTAGCTAACAAAGTTTGCAAGAGTTATCTTCAGGGTTCAGCTTCCTGCCCAGGTTCTCTAGAAGATGACTCTGCAAGCATATACATGTCTACTCAGACACCATTTCTAGCTGCCCTCTTCACACATATTGATGACTCTGGCCGTATCCCCAGAGATTGGGGAACAGCCATAATAGTGCCACTTTACAAAAAGGGTAATAGACGGGACCCAGCAAACTACAGGCCGATTAGCCTACTAAGCGTGACCAGCAAGCTTTATGCAAAGCACCTTCTCGCAAAGTTTTCAGACTGGTTAGAGAAGGAAGACATCCTTGCTATCGAACAAGCGGGATTCAGACCCGGCCGGTCCACGTTGGACCACTGTCTCACGTTACAACATCTCATAGACAAATACAAATCAAGGGAGCAGGCCTCTCTGTATGCCGCCTTCGTAGATTTAAAAGCAGCATTCGACACCGTGTCCAGATCCAGACTCTGGAATAGACTGCAGGACACATCAATCGACAAACGGCTCCTATTACTAATCCAGGCACTTCACGCAAATACGGCCCTCAGAGTTAGGTGCAGCCACCAAGGGCACCTAACAGACCCCATCAAAACATACAAGGGCGTCAGACAAGGGTGCCTTTTGGCACCACTACTTTTTAACTTCTACCTTAACAACCTAGTAGCTGCACTAACTGATTTGGATTTCCACCCGCCAAAGCTCGCAAACCGGAACATTCCCGTCCTTCTATATGCCGACGATGCGGTTATCCTATCCAGAACACCAGTCGGTCTCAAAAGGGCATTAAGGAGGCTTGCTATATATTGCGAAAGAGAATGCCTCAAAATCAATTACCAAAAAACTAAGGTAATAGTGTTTGGGGAAAAATCAAAGCCCAGAAGCTGGGAACTACAAGGACATAGATTAGAGCAAGTTTCCAACTACAAATATCTCAGAATGGCAGTACAGGCCACAGGAGCAAATAAAATGCATATAAATTCTGTTGGAAGTTCAGCGGAAAAATCCGCAAACTTTATTCTCAAATTCTACAGAACACAGGGGGGCTTCTTCGTTCCAGCGGCCCTTAAGTTATTTAAGGCCAAAGCGCTGGCTCAGCTCCTCTACGGAACCTTTCTAGGCCCGTCCTCCTCTTTCTCTCCCTTGGAACGTGTACAATCTAAATTTCTCAGAGCCCTCCTGCACGTCCCCAAATGCGTATCCAACGCATGGATCAGACTCGAAACGGGAATGATGAGTGTGGAGGCTTCAATACGCCTAACATCAATTTATAAATGGCTGGCTCTAAATCTGAAACCCCAAGGGATTGCACCACTGATCCTTTGCGATCAGTTTCAGTCCGGGTGGCAGTTAGCGGTCCTGAATTCTCTCCAGAATATGGGCCTTTCCCCCCAAGCCCTCTTAAAGATGGATCCAAGGCAAGCTAAAGTAACAGTCAGACAACGACTCAGTGACATTGAAAGACAACAGGACTGTTCAAGATGCCCTGAATACAGAACTGGAGAAATCGAGAGATACATAGCTGCCCCGGCACCTTACCTCTCCTTTCTCCTGTCAAAAAACTCAAGAAGGGCGTTTACTCTTGCCAGAAGCGCGGCATTGCCCACGCCAGTGCTGGAGGGGCTCTATAAAAAAATCCCATACGCCCAAAGGCTCTGCGTATGCCCACTAGGGGAAATAGGAAGCCCTGAACACTCGTTCTTCAGATGCCCTCTATATGAAGAAGCTCGAAGGGAGATCATGGACCCCATACTGGTGAGGTTTGCAAGCCTCCCAGAAAAGCAGTTATACAACCTGCTCTTGTTAGGTAAAGACCCGATGATTACCAGGGCGGTTGCCAGATTTTGTGTCCAAATTTGCAGATATAGACCTTCTTCTTAGCCCATCTAAGTTTCTCCTCAATGGAATCTCGAGCGAGCCGGGCTCAGCCTTCTGCAGCCACTATTTTAAATCTTTAACATTGTAATGCAATTAATAATTTTCTTTTAAATCTTGTTCAAAGAGTTTTATATATGTAACATCCCCGGAAACTGTTTCGTCAAAGGGATCCGTTGTATTTATTTTTAATTTTACTTTACCTCCTTTTTAAGAGCTGGTCTTTGACCGTAATAAAGAATGATGATGATGATGTCTACTCAGAGCAGAGGTAAGTCCCATTAAGTTCTGTAGATTTCCTCCCAGTTAAGTGTGTATAGTGTTGTGGTCGCAGTCTGAATGGCACTGAGTGTGTTGTGGCATATCAATACATGTGTGTGGACTCTTAGAGCAGCATGGCACAGCCTGCCATTTCACACGTTGTGGCTGGTGAAGTGCTTGCATACTGCCTATTGTTTACTGCATACTGCATACCTATTGTGTTTTTCTACTATATCTTTAGCAACAATTCCAATTGTATTTTGCTTTTAAAACAGTAAAGAAAAGGCTATTGCAATATAAATAAATTAAGCATGCAATAGGTAAAGTAGAGCCTTCTGCAACGTGTCATAGTGGGAAGAGGGCAGTAATCCTTGGTATAAGTGTGCCCCTATTTTCATGTGTCAGACGTGCAGAGTCTTTTGTGCTGCTTTATTTCCCATGTAGTCTGGGGCTCAGTCTGTGGTAGCAAACGATAATCATGTCCATACCTTCCTGCTTGCCTTCTCTAATTAGGAAATTGCCCAAAGTCAATTCTGTAGATAATAATTTGCCAAAATGCCACACCCCCTATCATGCAAACACAAGTTTCATTTTCTGCTGGACTCTTCACTTCCTTGCAAACACAGGGCTCTGTAGCTCAGAATGGAAATTGATAAAACTGCTCACCAAGGGCCTGACTCACCAGAGGTGGTATTAGCTGAAAATGCCTTCATTTAAAAGGAAAACACTGCCAACTCCAGTAATCTGTCAAGTCAGCAGCTTCACAGCTTCAGACGAGAGGTATAAATCATCTTAATTGCAGCTATGGCCCATGTATAGCTCCAGCATTAACTACCCTCTGCATATAGTAATCAAGTGTGTCATTTCAGAACTGAGTGTGTATAAAATTCAGCAAGCTGCACTGGTTTACCCTTACAACCCATTCAGTTTAAATTGCAAGAAAGCAGAGTATTTGAAGAGCATTTGTTGGGATTCTTTCATACCAAAAGGGCTGCTATAGCAAACAGGCACCAACCAGATGCACTGTGCTCTGCCTCCTAAACCAGAGTTCTCTACAGGTAGGTAGCCGTGTTGGTCTGCCATAGTCAAAACAAATTAAAAAATAAAAAATAAAAAAAACCTTCCAGTAGCACCTTAGGGACCAACTAAGTTACAGTACTCCTGCCAAGCTTTCAGAATTCTTTATTAAAATAAATGTTAACCTTCCAAGTAGCTTACTTGGATGGTCAGTGAGTTTCAGGTTCAAGCCCCCAAGTCCCTTTAAGGAGTGGAGAAACCTTTTGTCATTCAGCATGAGAAACTCTTTCCCACTTAATTTGCCAGCATGAGAAACTTAATTTCCCACTTAATTTGCCACTTAATTTCCCACTTAATTTGCCAGCATGAGAAACTCTTTCCCACTTAATTTCCTTAGGAGCTTCCTGTATTTCACCTTTAAGATGGGCTGGGCCTGCCAAAGACTGCAGGAGAACAAGCCTGCTGGGTCCACTTGGGATACATTGCATCATCAGCATTTCATCATTTCCAGTAAGGGTAAAGAGTCTGAAAAAATAGTTAGCCAATTTAAGTGCTACCATCAACCATCATATGTTATGTGCAGAAAAATATTTTCTATTCAACCAGCACTTGATGCCCAGCATTTAGCTGATTCATTTCGAATAGCAAAGTAGCCACGGCTACAAACAGCAAGGAATGAATCCATTTCTGCCTCTGCCTGCACTGATTTATAAGCCTGACTGAAGCAAGAAGGAGGCATTTCCTGCCCATCAAATGCCCCTGGGACTCTGGTGATTTGCAACAGACAGTTTTAGGCAGTCGCCTGAGTTCTACAATCCATAGTCTACATAAATGGATTTTATATGCCTGTCTAAAGATCAGCAGTGTTCATACTCCCCACCCCGCAGACTGGTGAGACTGGAGCAAAAACATGTTCCAGTCTAGGTACACAAGTGTGGCCAAGGGAATATCCACACCATCAGCTTTTCAAGGAATATGGACCCAAACAAATGACAAGTAGTGAGATGTGCATCTTATCCCAGGTCCTAGCTGAATTGGGGTAGCAAACATACTCAACATGTTCTTTATTTATTCTCTTCATTGCTGGTATAATTCATTGCTGATTACCGGTATATACTGTAAAACATATTTCACACAAGTGCTCAAACACTGTGTACAGTAAAAAAAAGTCTGCAAAACAATAAAATATTGTTTTAAGTTTGCTCTATGATTGCTGTGAAGAAGTTCACAGACCAAAGCTCTGCAGAGGCAGTAATGCCTCTGAATATCTGTTGCTGGAAACCGCAGGAAGGAGTATACTCTTGTGCTCAGGTCCTGCTCAGGCTTTCCTTAGAAATCTGGTTGGCTACTGATCCCAAAGGACCAGACAAAACTATTTATGTATGTGACCACAGCTGCACTTAGCCCAGAAATCGAAAGAGGGTACAACTCCGACCAAAGAAGAGTGGCAGACAAAATTGATGAACTATGCCAAGATGGCAAAACTTACAGGAAGAATTACAAACCAGGAAGAGGATGTCTTTAATAAAGAATGGGGAAAGTTTATAATTTATTTGAAAAGCTATTGTAAGCAACTACATACATTGGTAGGATTGACAGAAAACTTGTAGTAAAAAATGTGAACTATGGATTGACAAAGGATTTATAAAAATAGAGTTATGATAGAGATGCAGAGGGGGACATCATTACATTAAGATCCACAATGGTGGGGAGGGAGGTCAGAAGGGATTATACAGTTATGTATTTAATTCATTTGTTTACGTAAATTAGAAAATGCAATAATATTAAAAGAAAGAAAGAAAGATCTGGTTGGCTACCGTGAATAGGATGCTGGCCTAGATAGCTGGTGTGAAGCTGCTAATGTTCAAATCAACTGCAGACTAGAAATTACACATAGCTTGGTTTAGTTGGCATCTGTCTGACTCGGGAGACAATGGAGGAGTGTTCCTTTGTGGGTGAATCTCAACTGTTGGAAGATTGCCTGCTGTGGCTATAGAGACTGATGCAGGAAAGACATGTTTTGTTGCAGCTGGGGCAGAGGAAGGCATCCGGTTGTTGCTGATGCAAATGCACCATGGTGTCTCTTTTCTCTGCACTCCACTCAGTGAGTATTCCTCCTCTGCTCACTGCTCATTACTTGACTGTCTCCAGGCACTAGAGTTGCCTGCAAGGGAATTCCCACACAGCAGAGTTGCCAGCCTTCATGTCACACTTGCAGACATCTTTGTAGCACAGAGTTGGGAAAGTAAGGAAGAGCAAGAGGGAAAAACCCGCTCCTATAAACAAACCTAGAATAAAAGCAATGGGTCTTGACCATGCTTAAGAACATAAGGAGAGACTGCTGAATCTAGTCCAGCATCCTGTTCTCACAGTGGCAAACCAGATGCTTATGGGAAGACCACACACAGGAAATGAGCACAACAGCACCCCCCCCCATGGTATTCATTGACACCCTTCCTCATACAGTAAAAGCAGAACATAGCCATCATGGCTACTAGCCAGTGATATCCTCCATGGGCTTGTCTAATCCCCTTTTGGAGTCACTCAAATTGGTGGTCATCGCCACATCTACTGCTTGATTTTTTTAAAAACAAACAAACCCTCAAAGCCGTTAAAACAGTAAAATCAAGAAAAAACTACTACCTTACTTTAAAACATACACTATTATCCACAAGCACACACCTATCAAACTCACTGATGCAACTAGGGCTTGAAGTGCGGGGCGGGGGGAGAAATGGACTCAAATAAGGGATCCATATTTTTTTACAGGAGGATTTTCAGAATAGAAAGGGTTTGACTGCATTAGAATAATAAAAGGTTTAGGGCGCCCAAGTGAAAGCAACAGCAACATTGACACATGTGGTTTATATGTTGCTGATCCTAGGACAAAGAACTTGCAAAAGAGCACAGAACACACTGGAACAAGTTCTGATATATTACTTTATTTGCCCTCCCCCAATCAATGACTGGAGAGTCCTGGTAAAGTCAATCCTGGTTAGAAGCTCAGGCTGCCTGACAGTCACACCACCAGACACCCACCTCTCCCCTGCATAGAATTTCCCTTTTATGGAGAGCTTCAGGGGAAAACCTTTCTTTCAGATACCATCTACAGTAAGCGTCTCTGTCCCTCTCAATCTTCAAAGTACCCGTAGGCCTTAAGCTTCAAGAGACCTCTCCAAAGTGGCCCATTTCACTTTGAGTAAACACCAATCTGGCTCCAGTCTAATCAAACCCCGCTCCACTTCTATTTATGGGCTTTGGAGAACCCCCAGAGAAGTAAAGAGCACTGCACAGGAACACAGAGTAAAACCCACTGTTAGAACAACACCACAAATGAATCAGCATCCATTCAGATTAGGAAATCACACCCTAAAGGTACACATGAATCCCATTTGCAACCTTCCACACCCTTTTATAACCACCACCACCACTCATGCCCTTCCCTTCCTTTGTTAGTGAAGCCCTTCCTTGAAGGACCAAGCCTTTAAGAATAACCCCAACTAGATTTGGTTAGGAAGAACCAAAGAGGTTAACTGTGCCTGCATTTCTCCATCACTGCCTTTCTCCTGGATGTTCCTAGGTAATAAACTGCTAAGGCCATGGTGTCCTAGCCATCACAAATCATAGTGAACAGCACCCCGTGAGCCCAGTGCACTGGTGCAAGAGTTGGTCTCCTGGTTAATAGCAGACCCCTTGAAGAAGACTCCTTACATACCCACTGTGTCTTGGAAGAAGTAACGTTCACCCTTCACTCTCTAATTCTGTTTCCTCCCTGGCCACTCTAATTCTCCAAGACTTTTGATGTGTTGCCTACAAACAAGGTGCTATTTATATTTTGTCACCTTTTCACTAATCTTCTATGTCTTCCTATCTTCTAATATGCTCCTATCTCTTTATTTGAGTCATTAGTCACCCCCTCGCTTCTCCCTTCGCATATCACACCTATGCTGCTCCATCTTGCTTGCTGTTCCCCATCTCCTCTCCCCTCTAAAGATAATAACCGAATAATAGTTAATCCAATCTGAATGCTGCCCACTCTGTTTTTGTTTTTAAAAAACACAAAACCCTGCATATACGAGTGCTTTGAACTTTGTCTTGTCTTGTTGCTCATTCCCTTTTCTGGAAATACCAGTTTTGTGCACGCTGACTCTAGGTTAAAAATTCCCTCATGCGTTCCGTCAGTGTATGCATATGCACAAGGCTATATGGTAACAGATGTATGCAGTAAATAGTAGCCACCAGCCAACATGGCTGTAGTTTTGTCTGGGAAAGTAAATGAAAAGCTATTGTTTAGTTAAAGGTGAAAGATTGATATGATCTGAAGAGAAACCAGAGTTAGATCAAAAAGTAACTGATTGGCTACAATATCATCAACTTAACAAAACATTTAAAATGGATAAAAAGAATGGTTTCTCAAATCAAATCTCACAGTTTGAAAGAGACCTACTAGAAAATACTGTTAAAGTATTTCCCCAAATGTACAAATTGTTATAAGAATGGGAGAAAGAAGAACAGTAAAATCTGTGATGATACACTGGGCAAGTGATTTAGGATATAACTTACCACGCAAAGGACTGTGAGAATGCAAAAAAAAAAAAGTAAACTATTTACTCGCTGCCTCCTCCCAAATGCAGGGGTGTGGACCCTATGGGCCTAATTTGGCCCAAACCACACACCTGCTTCACAGCTGATGTCATATGTGTGAGGTCCCAACTGTTCCTTTGCAAGCGGAACTCACTGATGCCATCTGCAGAGGGGAAATGTACATTTGCAGGTGTGGTTTGAATCTAAACAGAGCTTTATAGCACAACCATGATGAAAAAAAATGCTTTTAAATAGTTACTATCTGAAGCAAAATACAGATAGTAGAAAATGATTATTTCAACACAGGCTTTTAAACTCATTTGAACCATTTTGAATACGTAGAATCATAGAACTGTAGAGTTGGAAGGGACCCCGAGGGTCATCCAGTCCAACTCGCTGCAATGCAGGGATCTCAACTAAAGCAGGGGCAATAACTCAAGCTCAAGCTCCATCAGCTTCTAGAACCCAGAGCCCCTCAGCCAGCAGACCTGAAATATGGGAGTGTGTTCTGATTTTTCCCTAATTGAGATTACTGGGGCTGAAGATGCTGTACATGCTTAATTCTGCAACCTTCACTGCTACGGACAAGCTCAGGGCGATCCCCCTGCTGCCTCTCTTACTCATGGCAATGATTAGCCCACAGAAAGTTGCTTTGCTTTCAATATTAGTGCATGCAAAGGGATGAGTCACTGCCTAGGAAAGAAGAGTACTAGGCGTCACATCAACCTATAAAGCCTCTTGTCCTCTTTATGTGGCTGTAAAAAAGACAGGAAGGCAGGCTTACTAGAAATAGAACCTATTAATATTGGAAGGACATTCATTTCCCCCCATAGTATTTCTTGCTGGCTTCCTTGCGCTCACACAAGGCTTCAGAAATGGTCCAATTAATGGATTTTATCAACTACTAAACATTTAGGCAACAAATGAAAGGATTTCAGTGTTGCTTAATCAAAGTGGTACTGCAACCTGTATGCAGAATAAGGCAAGCAGTGAAAATGCAATTCAATAGACAATATTTAATAAAGGACTTTTGTTTATGCATAATAGTTCCTGTGCCTCTAGCATCACAGTCAATTTAAAATGACAATAAATTGACCATTCTAAAGTGCCCAAAGGTGGAGCTATGCATGCCGAGACTGCTTCTATCCTCAGTGATCCAAATAAGTGACTCACTCACTCTGAGAGGTGCCAAGATCAATATCTGAAATGACTGAATATGGCTCTACTGAACTTGGCAGGAGTTGATACACACCTGCTTTTCCTGCAAACTGCACAAGCACATAAATGTCATTATCCAAAAATTACGGTATCTGTTGCTGGCTTCCAGTCCGATCTTGGTGTCAAGCATTCACCTGCTGCAGCGCCTATGGGCAGGTGCACGAGTCTTTGTGTTGATAAAATGCCACACACACACACACACAGAGAGAGAGAGAGAGAGAGAGAGAGAGAGAGAGATTGGAACTGGAGGCTGCAGGTTTCTCTGCATACCATCACTCTTCCAGAATAATGAGGTTGTTGCAGGAAGAATTGACAGATCAAAGTTATTAATGAATTCAAGACCTAGATATGTGTTTGTGAGCAAGGCAGGGGCTGGGTGGAATATAAGATCTGCACAAGCTATAACCACAATCATCCTTGACAAGATTTAGTCTCCTGCACGCTATCTCAAGATATGCTTATCTCCTAAGGAAGGCTGTTGTGCAAACAGTGAGCAGGAGGGAGGTGCGAAAAAGAAGACCAGAAGACCCTGTTTTTCAGCCTTGCTATTGTGAAGTGGGAAATTCTTTCTCTTGCCATGTGTATCTCTTCTATCTAGAAATAGAAGTGTGTCTCAGCGGTTGGAGCGTATTGCAGTGCTGTAATAATGAATGTCCTGTTTCACTGACAATTTGGAATCTGGATCTTACTGGCCAGGGCCAGGCATAGGCAACCTTCGGCTCTCCAGATGTTTTTTGGCCTACAACTCCCATGATCCCTAGCTAACAGGACCAGTGGTCAGGGATGGTGGGAATTGTAGTCCAAAACATCTGGAGAGCCGAAGGTTGCCTATGCCTGGGCCAGGCTGAACCCACAGTGTAGGTAAAGGTAAAAGGTAAAGGGCCCCTGGATGGTTAAGTACCTTTTACCCACAGTGCATTGGGCATTGGACCCTAATACCTAGTACTTCGAGTTACAAACGCCTCAGGTTACAAACGCTTCAGGTTACAAACTCTGCTAACCTGGAAGAGTTACCTTGAGTTGAGAACTTTGCCCCAGAATGAGAACGGAAATCGTGTGCCGGCACTGCAGTGGCAGCAAGAGGCCCCATTAGCGAAAGCACGCCTCTAGTTAAGAACAGTTTCAGGTTAAGAACGGACCTCCGGAACAAATTACCGGTAAGTTCGTAACACCACTGTATTTTTCAACAACAGTAGACTGCTGTGATGGGAGAGTAGACTGTGCCCAAGGTGTTGAGGCGTAGGGAGTCAAGTGGTGTTGCAGAACACACAGAGGTGTGTGTGCCAACCCTGCATCTCTTCACTTAGCCAGGTGCCCTCAGGTGCCCTGGTCCAGTGACAGCATTGGAGTGAGTGGCAGGCTTCTCCCAGGCATCTGGTTGGCCATGATGAGAACAGGTTGCCAGACTTGATGGGCTACTTTTAGGCACAGCTCTCAGTTCAGTTCGCTTTTGTACATAGAAGGAGAGGAGGACACTGTCTTCTCGTTCTTTGCCTCAGGCAGCAAAATGTATTAGACTGGGGTCACTGGGCTGACTGTGCCAATTCAGGAGGTGGGCTGAGGAATCCATTCCTAACTATAATTTTTACCTTTATACAATTGTCTGGTCTCTGTGCACACTCACTGTCCCCTCTATCCTCCATCCAGGCAAGCAGAGGAATGGTGAGAATTAAGGACACAGTCCATCCAGGCAAAAACTCTGGGGATGTGCTGGAGGGCCAGGGAGGTATGTGGCCTGAGGAGAGTTGAGGGGCCAGGTGTATGGGCCCCTGGACCTGAGAGTTCTCCAGCCTGGCTTAGGGCATCATCTGGTTCAAGTTCAACCTGATACCTGGTATGTTAGTTTTCTAGTTGCAGGGAAGTTTTGTTTATGTTTTGTGTTTGAATAGAAGAAATTCACAGCTGACAACGCATCATGCATGTAGACCCAGCCTCTTATATAGACTCATGGGGAAAATGGCTGGGTCTTCAAAGTGCCTTGTGGGCTGATTCATGCCCATGATAAAGGCCAAAATCTGATATGACCAGAACATTTCCTCCCAGAAGCCTTTTTACAGTCATCTCATCTGAAGAAAACATTTGATCCCACTAATGCTGAACTACAGAAAAATGACTAATCTGGGAAATTTTTGTACAGAGGTGAAAGTGGAACAATGCTTCCCAGGCTCTTTTGACCTTTGTGTTGGTTGAGATTGTCACCTGGAGAGGCGATGTGTGAATGCTCTTCACTGCAAGGTGTTGTTGTTCAGTCGTTCAGTCGTGTCCGACTCTTCGTCACCCCATGGACCAGAGCACGCCAGGCACGCCTATCCTCCACTGCCTCTCGCAGTTCGGCCAAACTCATGTTAGTAGCTTCGAGAACACTGTCCAACTGCAAGGTGTGCAAACATGCAATGCTAAGGTGCAACTTGCAACCTTGATACATACACATGTGGTGGTTGTGTAAATACACTAGAGAATTCTGGGAAATTATCTATACATAACTTACATTTCCTAAAAGACCTGAGGCCTTCCTACTAGGGATAATAAGTGATGATTTACCAAAGAAGGCTCTCAACCTATATTTATACATGACTTCTGCTGCTAGAGTTGTCTACGAAAAAAATGGAAAGAAAAGGAGTAACCTATGAAAGATATCTGGCAGAATAAATTGATAGAATGTACAGAATTAGCATCTATGACCGCATAAATAAGAAATAAAGATGAGACACAGTTTTTAAAAGAGTGGAAGTGCTTGGGAGAATATTTTAGAGGGTATAATGTTCAATCAAATCTCCAGAAAATATCAAATAAAGACTCCAGACAAAAATGTGTGGAAGATCAGGATACTGTATGCAGCTGTTCAGGGTTTGCATAGAATGCCACGGAGAGGAAGACTTGGAAGTACTTAGGAAATGGATAACTGACAGACAATGTATGGTGTATGTACAGCAGTTGTAAAAATGCATAAATAAATAGGTGCAACTCGCTAAGCATTTCGGGAAATGCACCCCTTAAGGCGGGGCGGGGGAACTGTGGTCTTCCAGATGTTGTTGGACTCCAATGCTCACCATCGCTGACCTCTGGCCATGCTGGCTGAGGCTGATTGGAGTTGAACAACATCTGGAGGAGCATCGCTCCATCCCTGCCTTATGGAGCCTCCACCCTCTGAACTGGTGAGGTATCTGTGCAAGGCTTCATCGTGATGACCAGGACTTCAGGTAGCTTTAAAAAAAGAAGTTTGGACAAATTCATGGAGGGCAAGAAAAAAATCAGCAGCTAGTAGCCATGAGACACCTTGGTAGAGCCTCCATGTCCAGAGGCAGTACATGCTTCTAAATACCAGATGCTGGGGACAAGATGGTGCTTGTGAGCACCAACTGCCTCTGCCTGGCTGCTGTTGGGGACACACCTCTGCTCTGATCCTGACAGGCAAACCTCATGCTCAATGTTTTTAGTCACTGCTGTGTATGCCTGTAATACAACAGCACAGAATTTCATTTCAGTTCCTATTTCATTTATAGGTAGGTAGCCGTGTTGGTCTGCCATAGTCAAAACAAAACAAAACAAAATTCCTTCCAGTAGCACTTTAGAGACCAACTAAGATTGTTCTTGGTATGAACTTTCGTGTGCAGGTATCTGAAGAAGTGTGCATGCACACGAAAGCTCATACCAAGAACAAACTTAGTTGGTCTCTAAGGTGCTACTGGAAGGATTTTGTTTTTGTTTTTGTTTTGCCTATTTCATTTATATACTAATAATTTTCTGCTTTTATTGTCTCTGTCATTGTCAATGCTGAGTAAAGAAGTGGAACAGAAATTGAAACAAAATGAAAGAATATGGCAGTTTCTACTGCATTAACTATTATGCTATTTTAAATTCTAGATCATACACAGCTAAGCATATTTACTGTTCTCATCATATGATCGAAAGTGGAACGTTGCCTCTTCCAGGGATGGGGTTCTCATGCAATCCCACAAGTGGAAGGGCCTTTCCTCTTCTGTGATGAAGAAGAGGCCAGTCAGGGTTTTCTTACACACTTGGGTATGCAATGTGTAACTGAACTTTTAGACAAGCCAGCCTTGCTGGCTGTGGCTGATGAGAAGAAGAAGAGAAGAAGAGTTTGGATTTGATATCCCGCTTTTCACTACCCGAAGGAGTCTCCAAGCGGCTAACATTCTCCTTTTCCTTCCTCCCCCACAACAAACACTCTGTGAGGTGAGTGGGACTGAGAGACTTCAGAGAAGTGTGACTAGCCCAAGGTCACCCAGCAGATGCATGTGGAGGAGCGGAGACACGAACCCGGTTCCCCAGATTACGAGTCTAACACTCTTAACCACTACACCACACTGGCTCTCACCAATGAGAATTGTATGTGGCCACTGAGACCATATTGCACCGGTCCTGAAAGACCTACATTGGCTCCCAATACGTTTCCAAGCACAATTCAAAGCGTTGGTGCTGACCTTGAAAGCCCTAAATGCACTGGCAGAGGAAGAGGAGTGTAGGGGGAACGCACTGCCCCTGGCAGCACGATCCTGGTGGGGTGCTATCGCGGCTGCCCCCCTGCCCACACAGACATGTGCCAGCCCCACCCCTGCCAGCACTCTGCCCCCTGGTGCTGGAGCATGAAGCCCCGCCACTGCCTAAATGGCCTTGGCGCAGTATACCTGAAAGAGCGTCTCCACCCCCATCATTCAGAGCCAAGGACCTTCTGGCGGTTCCCTTACTGCAAGAAGTGAGGTTACAGGGAACCAGGTAGAGTGCCTTCTTGGTAGTGGTGCCCGCCCTGTTGAATGCCCTCCCATCAGATGTCAAGGAAATAAACAACTATCTGACTTTTAGAAGACACCTGAAGGCAGTCCTGTTTAGGGAAGCTTTTAGTATTTGACAGATTATTGTATTTTAATATTTTTCTGTAAGCCGCCCAGAGTGGCTGGGGAAAATGGCCTAAGAACTATTGATGCTCTCTCTGGAAGCTCAGGCCCAATACATAGATTGCAAGGTGTTTTAAGTACACATCTTAAAATGTGCCAAAAAGTGTGTTTACAAACATACGTAAAGTACAAATCAAAGAATTCAGGATGCAGGTCGCAATCAAGTATTTAACTTAGCAGAAAGGTAGGCTGTAAATATTCAAAGTATATAATAAAATAATGTTTGGAAAGGTTTTCTGTAACCTCTCTCTCTCTCTCTCTCTCTCTCTCTCTCTCTCTCTCTCTCACACACACACACACACACACACACAGAGCTCTGAATCTCAGCTGATATTACTGGAAAAAGAACCTACTTCTGTAGCAAACAACCTAGTGTATCAAAAGGCACTTCCAAACATCTTTCCCCTTCATTTCAATGTACCAGAAACTCATTTTCCTTATCTGTCCCCCTCCAACAACTGTTTTTTTTTTTTTTTATAACAACTTTTCCCCATGTTTCACATCAGTGCCTTTCACCTTTTCATTTCAAATGCAACAATCCCATTAGATGCCCAGAAGCTTGTAATTAATGCTGACTTCCCGGGTTCCCACTTCCTGGACTTCCCCATCTTCTGAATGAGGCTGTTGCCCTCCTGACTTTTATGAAGACAAACTTACATTTTTCTTGAGTCGGGGCACATTCTAGCCATAGATCTTGTTCCACCATTGTTCCCCCTGCTGCTCGTTCCTGTGCTCCCTTCCAAGACGGTCAGTTCTGTACATGGAAGAACCCAGAGTCTCACAGACTGCGAATCTGCCTTGTCCTAGTTACAATAGCTACAAGTTCATATTGTTTCCCCTGCAGACAAACCTGTAAAACAGGCCCAGCAACTCTTGCGCTTCATCTGTCAGAAGAGGCTTTAATTGATTCGTGGCCACTTACATCCACCCTTCGCACAGCTTGGAAAGGAGGACGCAGATAATTCCTCCCTCAGCATTGCCATCTTTTAGAGGCTTTTTTTCCTGGTGGGATTTCTGCAGCTTTATCAACTTCACAGCAGGCAGAAATGGAGGAGGCAAAGCTTTCCTCACCACAGCATATCCAGATGTAAATGGTTAGAATAGTGGTTCTCAAACTTTTTTCTCTGGGCCACGCTTTTTTGGGGGGGCGGTTGCTTGCACCACACAGAACTTTTTATTGATAACAAATACATTGGAAAACAAAAGGAAAGAACTCCTAGCAGTGCTTAATTTATAACATAGAATAGAACTACTTTATAATATGATCACGGGACAAACCAGAAAGTATAAAACAATGCAGCTCAGCATCATCAATCAATTCTTCAGTTATTTTGCCTGATTTTTGCTGTTGAGTAATCAGTTCAGCCACTTGGTAAAATATAATCTGCATCTTATCCGAAATTTCTACACATTTTTTGAAATATGTTTGTTGGCATTTCTGCTGTACCAAAAGCCTTTCAAAATACTGAACTTTCTTGTTTGCCAGATGCCCATGTTTTCACAACAGGTGTCTTTTCATATTGTTTGGGGCCATATTGGAATTAGAAAGGTTCTCACCACAGATCAAGCCCATAGGCTGAGGGATATTTTCATTTCCAGTCCATGTGAAACTGAGACTCATATAGCTATCCACATTCCATATATAAACAAACTTTCCAGTTCTGGGCACCACAGTTCAAGAAGGATACTGACAAGCTGGAACGTGTCCAGAAGAGGGCAACCAAAATGGTCAAAGGCCTGGAAACAATGCCTTATGAGGAACGGCTTAGGGAACTGGGTATGTTTAGCCTGGAGAAGAGAAGGTTAAGGGGTGATATGATAGCCATGTTCAAATATATAAAAGGATGTCATATGGAGGAGGGTGAAAGGTTGTTTTCTGCTGCTCCAGAGAAGCGGACACGGAGCAATGGATTCAAACTACAAGAAAGAAGATTCCACCTAAACATTAGGAAGAACTTCCTGACAGTAGGAGCTGTTTGACAGTGGAATTTGCTGCCAAGGAGTGTGGTGGAGTCTCCTTCTTTGGAGGTCTTTAAGCAGAGGCTTGACAGCCATCTGTCAGGAATGCTTTGATGGTGTTTCCTGCTTGGCAGGGGGTTGGATGGATGGCCCTTGTGGTCTCTTCCAACTCTAGGATTCTATGATTCTCTTTTTGGAGGTTTGCTTGGGCCTGCTATTGGTGTTGAATTAAATGAGTCTTCTCCAGCACTCTGAGCAGTGATTCTTGATCACAGCTACGATTGTCCTATTCCTAAGTATCCCTTGCTGCCCTAGGTCTCATTTTGAAAATGTATTTATCCATATTCTGCAAATTTAAAAAAATATTTTGATACTATACTGTACTGTACTGGGTAAAAGTAAAGGAGCCCTGTACAGTTAAATCCAGTCAAAGGTGACTATGAGGTTGTGGCACTCATCTCGCTTCAGGCCAAGGGAGCAGGCATTTGTCCACAGACAGCTTTCTGGATCATGTGGCCAGCAGGATTAAACCACTTCTGTTGCAGTGGGACACCATGACAGAAACTAACGCCGTTTACCTTCCTGCCACAGTGGTACCTATTTATCCACTTGCACTGGTGTGCTTTTGAAATGCTAGGTTGGCAGAAGCTGGGAAAGAGCAAAGGGAGCTCACCCCGTCGCGGGGATTCAAACCGCCAATCTTGTGATCAGCTAGCTGAAGAGGCTCAGTGGTTTAGACCACAGCGCCACCTGCTCCCCTTATACGATATGATACTATACTACACTGAAATGTTTGTTACTTTGATTGTCCATGAATCTTCGTTCCTCATTTGCCACCCTCTCCTGCCCTACAGTGTGGACCATCACACCCTCTGAGAACCACTGGGTTGGATGGTAGGGCTAGGAGTGGGCAGACGCAGGCTCAAATCCTCATTCAGTCATGAAGCCCAATCAGGGGTCTCTCTCTCTCTCAGCCTTGTTTATTTCATAAGGATGTTACGTGGGGAAAAGAGACCCCTGTATGCCACCATGAGTTCCTTGAAATAAGAGTGATGTAAATAACAGTAACAGCAGTACGGAGAATTGAGGGGAGGGTCCTCCTGCTGCCCACACTAAGCCTCCTGGATGGGTGCCACGCTGGATGGGTGCACACGTGTGTGCAGAGCATGGCAACAGTGGGCTATCAAAATTGCTAGGGTGCTCTTCTCTATGAAATCTTGAAATTTGGTGCCCACATGGAATCCAAGGCAGCCATATTACTAGAAGTGTCTAAAAGCAGGATGTTTATTTATATGCATTCGTAGTCTGCTCTTTACCACATAGGCAGGTTACATACAGTTTAAAACAACAAGCAAATCACATAGTGTGTAGCAACACCAAACTATCCATTAAACTGTGTCAAACAGCAAGCAAAACCAACAGGCAACCCTGCAGAGGGAGTGGTACATTGGACTCACATTCCACCCCAAGCCATGCGCAAAAAGATGTGCCTCGGCAGCTCACCAACAAAATGCATACAATGATGGGGGTCAGACATGCCTCAAGGGGGAGGGGGAGTCCCACAACCTGGCCATTCTCTCCTCAAATGGGGATCCCCAAGTGGTTAAAGCAAGAAAAGAAGAAAGTGTGGTAAATTTGTATCCCAAGACACCTCAATTCCTGGAAACATCTGAAAAGGGAGGTTATAAATCTCTCCCTCAAGCCAAGAAACTTGAGGTGTGCCCTTAAATACTTAATGGCACCTGCCTGAGAGGTGCCAGAACTGAGTTCCGGTGAGTTCTGGCTGGAAATAAACCCTGCTTAAGCCACTCCACTTTCAAAATCAGGACTTCTGGTTTGGTGCCGGTCAATGGCGGACGGGGGTCTGACGGCTCCGTCCTCCGGTAGGCTATAGGGATTACCCTGCCTGCGCCAGGGGTCCCTTAAAGCCACGGGAAGAGCGTCCCGTGGACTGCCGGCTTCGTGGGTCCCAGACGTGCCGTCTCCGCTCCTGATCGACCCTCGTAAGGGGGAAAATCAGGTGAGCGAAGCCCCGGCACGGGACTGAAGAAGCGACTGCCTTCGGAGGATCAAAGCAGCGATCCCGCCAGACTCGAGCACCCGGCACTTCCGACATAGAAATCTCCAAAGAGACTCTGTAAGTAAAAGTTTTGGATGGTTTGACAAGTTTGGAGAACACTGCTTGCAGAGGAAATTTTAAAAGGAAGCCTGTTCCCTTTGAACTGTTTGCGCGAGCTTGGTAGCGCTAAAAGATCAAAGCCGCGACTAACGGGAAAGTTTTGCGAACTCTGCCAAACTTTTTAAAAGTTGATTAAAAGTTGTTTAAAGGATGTTTAAAGACTTAAAACAGTTGATATGGCAAAAGAAGACGCCCCTCCACCCTCTGGATTAGGATTCCGGGTCAGTAGCGGGCTGCAATACATTGTTGCCATTTTTTCTTTGTTGGTGCTTCAGTGACTGTTTACCAGTGGAGACATTCTGACTTTTTTGTAACCAGATACAAGCTACTTTACGGATTTGGTGGTAACACTGCAAGTTAGAAACTGCTACTGACTTGGGCTATATAAAACAAACCCTTCTTGGCTTTAAGGAATTTACTATTTTAGAAGATTTAAACTCTTTGCCTAAAAGTTGGACTTTTGGGACTGGTGTGGGCTCCTGGCTCAGCAGGCTCTTTGTTCTCAGAACTGAGCTGCTGGCCACCTGGTGTTTACTTTTGGGACTGTTGGTCTTCTGCTGTGAATGTCTGAGATTGTTACCACAGCAACTGGAGTGACCTTGAGATTACAATTGCAGAGCCCACAGGAGATGGACACTAGATCTAAAACAGCTGGCTCTAGCTCTGCACAAAAAAGAGGCTCTGTCTCCCTAACTCTTCAGGAACAAATGGAGAAATTGGTTGCTAGTGTGGCAGAAATTGCAGCAGGATTGAAAAGTGTTACTGAAGGGTTGAAGCAAACACAAGATCAAGTTTCATCAGGAAATACAGCAGTGAACTCTGCAATAGAAAAACTCCAAGTTGATATAAAAGCTGATATTAAAAATTCCACGCAGACCCTGGAAAAATCAATTGGGCAAATCGAGAACGTAAGGAAGAACAGAGAAGAAATTAATAGAATTGGGCAGGAGGTGACCACTCTGAAAAAGGACTCTGAGGAAATTAAAGTGTTTAGAGAAAAAATAAAAAAAGTGGAGGAAAAATTGGACAATTTAGACTTGGAGCAGATAGAGAATATTGGAACACGACAGAGAACTGTTGAAGAGTCTCTCGCATTTCTGCAACTCCATCAAAGAGAGGGAAACATCCGTCTAAGGGGTCTTCCAGAATTGGAAGGGGAAGATCTAAAAGCGTATATTGTGGAACAATTTTCAACTTACTGGGAGTTAGAAGAGGTAAACGTCTCAGCGCGCATAGTGAAGGCCTTCAGATTCGGACCAAGAGGCTCCAGAGGAAAGAAAGTAATAAAACAGTCAGTGACTGTTTGATTGTACTACACGACCGACACGACAGGGATTTCTTTCTGGACTTGCATTACAGAAACAACCTGGTGGTACAGCAGAACAAAGTAATTTTTTATAAGGATATCCCCATATTTTTCCTGGACAAAAGAGTTCCCTACAACGATTTGGTGACTGAGCTTAGAAGAAGAAAAATTCCCTTCAGTTGGGAATTTCCAGAAGGCCTAGCATTTACGTTCGAAGGGAAAAAGATAAGAATAAGGTCCTTGGCGGAAAAGCAAAAGTTTTGGATAAACATCTGGAACAATTTAAAGGTACTCCACTTGATCCAGCACAACTCTATAGGTTTTCAGAAATACCTCCACCACCGCCAGGACTACCAGGACCAAGCCAGGATCCAGAGAAAGATAAGAAAGGAGAAGCAACTGGAGGAGAAGAATAAAGAAAGGAAAATGGCGCTCAAGCTAATGACTTGGAATGTCCGGGGATTGAATCAGAGACCAAAGAGACGCAGAGTGTTTTACAGCATAGAAAAGAAGAATTTGGATATAATATGTCTACAGGAAACCCACATAGCCCGACGTCACAGAAGATTACTACAGAACAAAAAATTGGGCCAAGAGTTTATATCATCGGACAAGGTCAAGAAGAGAGGAGTAGTGATATATGCAAAGGAGAAATATAGCCCAAGACAGCTTTTTAAAGATGAAGAAGGGAGATACATCGCAATTGAAATTAATGTACAAGGCGAAAAATTTTTAATTCTGGGACTTTATGCACCAAATGATGGAAAGTCGATTTTCTACAAAAAAATACATGACTTGCTGATGGACTATTTGGATTTCAAAGTAGTTTGCCTTGGAGATTTTAATGGTGCAGTTTCCACATTAATGGACAGATCTCAAAGAACAAAATTAACGAATGATGGGAAACTCCCAAAGACTTTTTTTGAAATGGTGGATAATTTGAATTTGGTGGATTCTTGGAGGTTAAAAAACCCTACAGACACAGAGGCAACGTATTTTAGTGAATCTCAGCAGTCATGGTCGAGGATAGACTACATCTGGATCTCGAATGAATTGGCTCCCAAAAATACAAAAGGCAGAAATTGGTCCTAAAACACTTTCAGACCACAATCCGGTACAGTTAAATTTAAAAATGATTTCCAAGGATTCTTTCAGATGGAGAATGGATGACGCTTTGATGAGAGACACCAAGCTAGTAGAAAGAGCGGCGAAAAAGATGAGAGAATATTTTCAAATAAATTGGAGTTCCGAAGTGGAGAAAAGAATTGCCTGGGATGCAAGTAAAGCGGTAATGAGAGGATTCCTCATCAGCGAAAAAGCAAAAAAGAAGAAACAACAAAATGCAGAAATGGAGAGACTGTTGAAATTAATCAAAGAAAGGAAAAAGAATTAAGAGGACACCCTAGATGCGTTAAAATCCAAAAAGAAATTAAATACTTGCAATCCCAATATGCGAATATAATGAACCATGATATTGAATGGAAAGTGAAATGATGAAACAAAGAACATTCGAATCTGCTAATAAGTGTGGAAAACTACTAGCTTGGCAATTAAAGAAAAGACAAAAGGCAATGTCATCACTAATTTGGTAGTAATGGAAAAAATGTGGAGAAACCGGAGGAATCAGATGGTGTTTCCAAAGATTCTACAAGCAGCTGTACAAGGAGGAGAAGATAGAGGAAGTAGAGATAGACCGATTTCTGGAAAAGAACGGATTGCAAAAAGTCCAGAGGAAAAACTAGTTACTCTCAACCACCCAATATCGACACAAGAGATAGAAGATGCTATAAACAATATGCAATTAGGGAAGGCCCCAGGACCGGATGGATTAACAGCAAAATATTATAAGACACTGAAAGATTGGCTATCGCAGCCGTTAAGAGAAATCTGTAATAAAATACTAGAAGGAGATAGGGCACCAGAGACGTGGAAAGAAGCCTTTATCACACTGATTCCAAAACCAGATACTGACAAGACTCAAATGAAAAATTATCGTCCAATATCCCTTTTGAACGTGGATTATAAAATCTTCGCAAATGTTTTGGCTACAAGGTTGAAAAGAGTGTTGAAAGATTATATACATAGAGACCAAGCAGGTTTCTTGCCAGGAAGACAAATTAGCAATAACACGAGAATTATTGTGGATATTTTAGAAAAACTGGAGAGAGACATAAACACAGATGCAGCACTACTATTGTGGATGCAGAGAAAGCATTTGATAAAGTATCTTGGATATTTATGAAAAAGAATTTGGAAAAGATGGGAGTTGGAGAAAAATTCTTGAATGGCATTAAGGCCATTTACACAGAACAAAGAGCAAAGTAATAGTAAACAGTGTGATATCGGAGGAGTTTGAAGTTGAGAGGGAACAAGACAAGGGTGCCCTATCTCCCCTTTACTTTTCATTACGGTCCTGGAAGTCCTCCTAAATATGATACGAAAGGACAAACAGATAAAAGGAATTAGAGTGGGAGAGAAAGAATACAAACTACGCGCCTTCGCAGACGATCTGATGTTATCCCTGCAGGAACCGGAAAGCAGTGTCCCCAGAGCCTTGGAATTAATTGAACAATTTGGACTTGTAGCTGGTTTCAAATTAAATAAGCAGAAAACCAAAGTTTTAGGTAAAAATTTGAGTGCAGAACAAATCCAAAGATACAAGAAGGCACCGGCCTCAATTTTGTTAAAACAGTAAAATATCTAGGTATCAATCTCACAACCAAGAATTTGAACCTGTACAAGGACAATTACGAAAAACTGTGGATGGAGATAAAGAAAGACATGGAAATATGGACAAGATTAAAACTGTCGTTAATGGGAAGAATAGCTGTGATAAAAATGAATGTCCTACCAAGGATGCTGTTTTTATTCCAAGCCATACCAATTTTGGACAAACTGGACTGCTTTAAGAAATGGCAAAAGGACTTATCAAAGTTTATATGGCAGGGCAAAAAGCCTAGAATTAAGTTCAAGATTCTAACAGACTCAAAAGAGAGAGGAGGCTTTGCCCTGCCGGATTTAAGACTTTATTTTGAAGCAGCGGCCTTTTGCTGGCTAAAGGATTGGTTTTAAACTAGAGAATGTTGACGTGTGGACTTGGAAGGATATGATAATATGTTTGGCTGGCATGCATACCTTTGGTATGACAAGGTTAAGATCCACAGAACTTTTAAGACTCATATAGTTAGAAATCCTTGTATCAGGTTTGGATTAGATATAAAGACTTGTTAGAGAGAAAGACTCCTAGATGGATATCTCCAGTGGAGGCTAAGGCCTATAAGAGACCGAACATGTCTGCTAACTGGTTAAGATATATGGACATATTGCAGCAGGAAGGGGACTCTTTTAAGCTAAAGGCTATGATCAAGTAAAAAATCAGGTCCCCGACTGGCTGCACTACTATCAAGTGTACGAAACATTTAAAATGGACAAAAAGGTTGGTTTTCAAGTAGAAAAATCAAACTGGAAACAGAATTGATAGAATCGAACTTTAAGAGCCTTTCCAAAATGTATAATCTTCTGCTAGAGTGGCATACGAAAGATGAACTGGTTAAATCGTCAATGATAGATTGGGCAAAGGATGTAGGACACAATATTATGATGGATGACTGGGAGAGATTGTGGCAGAAAGGTAATCAAATTTACTGCTTGTCATAGTTTAAGAGAAAATATAATGAAAATGGTATATAGATGGTATTTGACACCAGTTAAGATAGCTAAGATGAATACCAAAATGTCAGATGTATGTTGGAAATGCAAACATGCGAAAGGTACCTTTTTTCATATGTGGTGGGTGTGTCCAGCGGTAAATGCTTCTGGGACAAGATTTATAATGAACTTAAGAAGGTAATGAAAGTTACCTTTGTAAGAAACCAGAGGCATTTCTTCTGAGCATAACCAACGAAGAGATACCCAGTCAGGATAGAGTGTTTTTTTATGTATGCCACAACAGCAGCTAGAATCTTACTGGCAAAGAACATGGAAAGGTGAAGAGATACCAACGGTGGAAGAATGGCAGATGAAGATGATGGAATACATGGAACTCGCAGAACTGACCGTCAGAGTCCGGGACCAGAGGGAGGAGAAGGCGTCACAGGATTGGAAAAAATTTAAAGACTATTAGTTAAATCAGTTAAATTGAATATTTGAGCAGAATTAAATAGATGATCGGCTTTGGTAGATTTGAGTTAGATAATATTGTTAAGATGATAGTTTTTGTGCAAATGATTATTTGTTAGAAATGTGCTAAGATTTGAGGTTAAGATAAGATTACAAGTGACTAAGTAATTGATTAAGTAAAGTTAAGCATTTTAAAAATGTGGGCAAATGTTAATGGAATAAGATTAAAGCTACCTAGAATGATATATTTGATTTTGAAGACAGTGGAGGGAACGGGGGAAGTCCCCAAAACAGAGAAGATAGTAACAAGGAAAGTAAGAAGATAAGTGTTAGTTTAAGGTTTGTATGTGTTTTTTCTCTTTTTATTGTTATTGTTTGATTGTGTTTATGTATTGTGTTTCTATAGTGTTAATGTTAGTGCTTATGTCTTGTTTTTCTTTTGTTTAAACGGAAAATAATAAAAATCTTATTAAAAAAAAAAAATCAGGTGCCCCCAAAGAAATGCAAGAAAGTGTCCCCCCCCCCAGGAAACATTTTCCTGCTTAACAAAAATGCCAGTTAAAATCTTTCCCCCACAGCAGTGTCCACTGGGCACCTCAAAACCACCACCTACAATATTTGCCAGGACCTTCTTAAGAGATTTCTAAAGTGAGTAGAGTAGCTTGCCTTGGTTAAAGTTGCAAAGCGGCACCGGGGGGGGGGGGGGAGAGAAAGACCATCACCCAGTTACCTCATCAAAGTGTAAGCTTCCCACCACCCAAAGGTGCTTGCCCAGGCTCAGTGGTGGGTGGTCAGTGGACTAGGGGACTACACTAGTCCTCTTAATGTTCTCCTGGTGCCTCTTCCCAAAGACCCAGGGAAGCTTTTGCAAGACTAATGGATGGAGGAGCAATCAGTGGTGTAACTAGCCGCTCGGGTTGCCTGGTGGTGGCGAGCGCGTCCTGCAGCTGGGGGCGGGGCGGCGAGGGAGAGCGGAGGGCAGAGCAAGCCCCACACTGCCGTTTGAGGCAGCGCGGAGCCTGCAGGTGCCAAAGCCACCATGTCACTCCCAGGAGAGGACACATGGCTCGGGCACACTGCAGGCCCCGCGGGGTAAGTGCCAGCCCCCGCGTGTGCCGCCAGTGCCAGCACGTGTTTTCTTATGTTTGTTGACTGAACTAAAAAGTTTCATGAGCCCAATTAAAAAAAAAAAAAAAAAAAAACCTAATCTTTTTGTCATTTTTGTCACCCCCCTCAGTGATGGCACCTCTGACCCTGTTTCCCTTCCGGAAAATTTCACTGGCTGCAATGCCGTGCCTGCTGCAGGGTCTACACCCTCTTCTTGATCTCTGAGAAGACATTCCTCATCACTCCGACTGCCTCTCCACCGTTGCCAGGGGGCTCAGCTCCTGCTACCACTGGGAGAGGAAGAGGAGTAGTGACAGTGGAGAAACTGCCCAGCAGGACTGGTCCAGCAGCGTCGAGTGACCAAATGATGCCCGGGGGGGTGCACACATGTTGAGGGGCGCATGGGCTTGTGCACTGGGGGGAGGGGGCAGGGCACGGAGGGTGACACCACGGGAGCAATCCTGCCCAGCAGGAGCATGCTGCGCCACCTATGCAGGGGGGAGCCTCAGCCAGCCGACACAGCACTTGGAGGGTTGCGAAGCAGGCACCACCACCCTGGGAGCTGTGTTGATCGTTGTAGAGACTGACGAGCAGAATGTGGCATCAGGGGCCGGAATCCTGGGTCCTGGTCTTGCCTCTGGGTTGCTGGTCTGTTCCAGCCTGTGTCCCCGTGGCTCGCACTTTGGCAGTCCTGTGGCATTACTATATCTGAGTCCTGAGGAAAAAACAAGTATAAAGGAGAGTTCCTGGGGCAATTACTCTGGTGAGAGAACCTTAGCAGAGATTTAAAATCACACATATGCAGCAAAACATGGAAATATAGGCTGTTCTCTTTAAAATTGCCCTTCTACATTCCTTCCAAAATTCCCCAGTTCCCTTAGCATAGAAACTTACATGTTCGGTAAGTTAAGAATGGTTTAGTTAGAAACTCCCTAAAGGTTTGGTTTCATGTGTTGCACAGGCGAAAAAAAAGCTTAGTTCTGTGCTGAAAGTTCCTAAATTATTGGTATATATAGGTAAATAACATACCAAATTATTGGCATACACCTGTAGGCTGGATCTAGATCCAGAGGCAGACTGAGGGACAACAAATCTTGATTACTTAGTTCCTTCCTTCCCTTCATGCATTAAATAGATTTAAGCCTGTTGGTTATATGAGGCTGGCTATGCCTCAGCTCCATGTCAGCAGGAGTGAATGGGCTCCTCCTCTGTCCAGACGCCATGGGCACCTCCACAACTTCACCATGATGTTGTTTTTGTGACATCTCCACACAGTGGCACCACACTGGCTCTCCAGGATTCCTCAAAGGTGATAGATAGACCAGAGTCTCCAAGAATACTGTCAAGTTACTTCAGTATCCTATGATGCAACTCTTCCGGTCATGAAATTCTGAATTCCTTTAGTGTAGATAGGGAGTGCCTGACCAACACCTCATTAATCCTTAACGACAATCCTCACCCTTCACAACTTAAACTACATATGTGTGGTTACACACAGTTCCCCTTCTGAGAGAGAGTAGAAGCAACATCACAGTTAATTAATTAATTAATTAATTATAATAGTTTTATAATTTATACCCCACCGATCTGGCTGGGTTTCCCCATTTGAGCAGTTCCCAGTTCCACCTTTCTGTGTTAGTATTAGAGAAATACCTGGCAACAATAAACCGAAATGTCAGGGGGGGGGCGGGGAGAGAGATGGTCATAGGGAAATTCCCTGGCAAAAGTAAACACTGTGCAGGATTCAGCTGGGATGCCTGTCAAAGGCTCCATTTGTTTTTACTGTATTTTATTGGTATATGCAACATGCTAATCCTTTGCGACAAAACATGAATGTAATGGATGAGTATCTTTAATTAGCTTTAATTAACTAGCAGAATGACAACAAGATCTTAAAATAACACGAGAATGGAACTGACAGTGTCAGACATCAGGGGCGGCCACAGGATTTGGTTTCGACCCCCTTTTTGGTGCTTTGGAAAAACAGCCTCCTTTGGTCCAAAGTGCTTTGGAGGGGAGGCTGCGCAAAGTCCAAGGCTGGATCAATACACATCGGGGAAACCTCATAGTGGGGGAAATCACGTTGCCGAAACAGCGCCACCTGGTGCCACGGTGTTATTATGACGCATTCAAAACGCTGCTTTTTGGAAGAAACGAATGTCGCCCCGAGTCCCGAGTCGGCTTCGTCAAAAAAACAAAGGGCTCCCCCTCTCAGTTCCAAGCTTGTTCCGTGATTTCTGGTCACGGGTCCGAGAGGTTCTTTTCGTGTTCCCATGATCGCTTCCCCCCCGCGGAAACCCCCCGCTTACCAGTGAACTGAGCCAACGTCACTTGGGCTTTCTGCAGTTTGGTATTTGCTCGGATAATTCAGCAGGAAAAAGCAGCTTTTTGGAGCAGAAATGGCGGGAGAAGCCGGAGTGGACTTGGAGGGCGATTCCTCCTCCTGTCTTTCACTGCCCTTAGGAAATCAAACCCCTCATAACTCGCCTTTCCTTTTGACGGAGGCGGATGAAGTTTGCATACTATTGCCCCGAGGATTTGTTTTGTGGGGAATTCATGGTCTGAAAATGGCAGGCATAATAAGAGAAAAGCCCCATAACTTGTCAAATTACAATAGGACTAGGGGCTTTTTGTGCTGGGCACCTTTAAGTTACTTATTTTATTGGTGGGCTATTTGAAAATGAGACTGCAGTTTTAATTTTGAATTTGTATTTTAAATCTGTATTTTAAATTGATTGTTTTTATGTTTTTGCTGTGATTTTAATTAGTGTTAGCCGCCCTGAGCCCGGTTTGTGGCTGGAAAGGGCGGGGTATAAATAAAAAAATTATTATTATTATTATTATTATTATTATTATTATTATTAAAGTAGCCTAACCTATCCAAAGGTGTGTTTGCTTGTTTTCCAGTGCCAGATGAGATTACATTTCCTTTTGAACACAGGGAGATAGATCAGTAAGAAGTTTGCCATCTAGTGGCAAAATGAGGAAAAATTGTTTTTATTAAATACTTTATTGGATTACAAAGTAAATACATGGTCTCCATTTTCCAATTATAAAGTCCCTTCGTAACCCAAACAAATACTTAATAAAAATTAATATAAGTCCTTTATGCGGATAAATTATATTCAGTGTGAGACTTTAATGTTTTGTCTTCATTTAACTCTTGGAATAAAAATTCATAATCTAAAAAGAATCAGGATAATACCTTATTAAAACCACACTTAGTTTAAAAATGAACCAAATTGTCCCTAGGGGTGGAAGTGTCTCTAGGGGTGGTTTTTTCCTATCCTACATAAACCTGGAACTAAAAAAATGTCCCTAAACCAAACCAAGAATGTGGTGTCAGAAGTCTGCTTCTCTGGATCAATTTTGCTTGGAAAAAATGGAGCATTTTTTTATTCCAAGATATCAATAGCAGCTGGTACCAAAAAATATCCCATCTCAAAATCAAGAGCTTTATCATATATATATCTACCGTATTGGCCCAAATATAAGCTGCACCTGAATATAAGGGGGGGGGGGCACACACAAAAATGAAAACATTTCCTTCACAGAGGCTAACATTTAAATATTTCAAAATGTCAAACCCACACTCTTATCTCTCAGGTCATCCTCTGTGAAATATTTGTCTCTCTCACATCCTCTAGAGCAATCCAAGGCCTTGGTGCAACCCAGATCATACCAATAGAAATGTTTGTGTCATGTACTTTGGGTATTTCCAGTGAGAAGCCACTCCCCAAAATATTGTAGGTTCCCGGAACAGTGATTCTTCAAGCTTCAAATTGGGAAAGAGATGAAAGAAAAGGTGTAAGAAACAGTAGCCTGGCAGAATCACAAAGATTCATGGAAATATCAGGTGGAGAGTCCGCAATATTGTGCATCTGGCCAAACCACTAAAGAAATTCTATTGTTAGAACAGCAGGCTAGAGCTGGTCATTTGATAGCCACATTGTGATGTCACAGAAGGTGTCCCATGAACACACGCAGCTAGCAGCTGGATCAAACCATTAACACCAAAACCAACATATATCGTCAGATACTGGTGAGCTTGACATCATACCAGGAAAGGTCCTAGAACAGATTATTCAACAGTTGATCTGTGAGCACTTGGAAAAATAAGTCATGCCAGACAAACCTCATTTCACTTTTTGATGGAGATACAAGCTGGATCAGGGGAATGTTGTCGACACAGCGTATATTGATTTCAGTAAGGCTTTTGACAAAGTCCCCCATGATATTCTTGCAAGGAAGCTGGTAAAATGAATAGTTAGATGGATTTGACCAAACCCCAAGAGTGCTCATTCATGGTTTCCTTGTCATCCTGGGAAAAAGTGACAAGTAGGATGCCACAGAGTTCTAGTTACAGGTAGGTAGACCGTGTTGGTCTGCCATAGTCAAAACAAAATAAAAAATAAAAAATCCTTCCAGTAGCAACTTAGAGACCAACTAAGTTTGTTCTTGGTATGAGCTTTCGTGTGCATGCACACTTCTTCAGATACCACACAGGTTCTGTCCTGGGCCTGCTCTTGTTTAACGTCTTTATAAATGACTTGGATGAAGGAATTGATCGGATTGCTCATCAAATTTGCAGGTGACACCAAACTGAGAGGGGGGTGCTAATGCTGCAAGAAGACAGAATTAGATTCAAAATCACCTTAACAGATTGGAGAACTGGGTGCAAGCTAACAAAAGTGAATTTCAATAGGACAAATGTCAGGTTCTGCACGTAGGCAGGAAGACCAGAATGCACAAATATAGGATGGGCACACCCGACTTACCAGCTGTACATGTGAAAGGGATCTGGGGGGTCTTGGTGGACCACAAGCTGACATGAGCCAAGTGTGATGCAGCAGCAAAAAAGCTAATGCTAATCTAGGCTGCATTAACAGAAGGTATAATGTCCAGATCAAGGGAAGTAATAGTACTGCTCTATGCTGCCTTGGACAGCCCATACCTGGAATACTGTGTCCGATTCTGGGCACCACAATTTAGAAGGTGAGCGACAAGCTGGAGCATGTGCAGAGAGAACCAAAATGATCAAGGTGTGTGAAACAAGCCTTAGGAGGAGTAATTGTGGGAACTGAATGTTTAGCCTGAAAAGAGGAGACTGAGAGGAGATATGATAGCCATCTTCAAATATCTAATCAGCTGTCACAAGATGGAACATGCTTGTGTTTGCCTGCTCTGGCGGGGAGGACTTAAACCAATGGAACAATGGAAACCTGTTCCTTGATCTCAGGAACCTCCTGCAAATATCTCATTTCCTGCCCTCCCAACAACACTTCAGAAAGCAGGAGGGTCCAGTCCCTGCAGGTACTGCTTCAGCACTGTGTCCCTGCGAGGAAGAGTCCTGCGGGCAGCAAGCCTGAGCTTTTGGCGGGTGGCTCCCAAGCTGCTGCTCTGTGCACTCAGCTGCCATGCCAGGTCTGCTCGCCCTCCCGTCTCAGGAACCACCATGCCAAATGGGCAGTGGTATATCCAAAGATGTCCAAATTGGCACAGTCCGAAGCAGTTCAATCCACCATCTCAATCCAAAATGTTGTCACAGAGGAAAACCAACTGCTTTGTGTTCACAGATTGGGTGACAATATCTCAAAGGGCCCCCCAATAGAGAACGACAGACAAACCACTCTGCAAAATGTATAAGAGATGTCAGTTTAATTAAATGAGCTCATAGAAAAATGAATTCTATATTTTAGATGAAACAAGTATTTTCTTATATTTGAAATTTGGCAAATATTTTCAACCTGCTTTTCAGAAAGATGAATACAAATTCTAACACAGAATAGGTTTGTTTATAGTAACATTTCCCCTCCAAATTAAGTTCTTTGGATTTGTTTATATTCTCTTGATTTGTTTTGGCTGGTATTACAAAAAAAATAACCAGTCCTATTTCATGTCTATTTAATGTCTTCCATAAAATGCTTTTAGATACTAATATATCATATGTTAACTATCAATATTATTAAATATAAAATATTGGAATCAAGTATCCCATGATACAAATACAGATCTCAAATATCGGACAAATAATTTAGCTTCAAAAATATCTGCAAAGCAGAATTTGCATTTATTGTCAGACTGATGTACAGCAAAATTATTTTGTTTAAACAATTTACCACTTGCTTTTTTCAGCATTCCATCTAGGCTGTAGCTATGTAAAATCTCTCCATTCCATTTCATTATTCCATTCTGGCTGCCCAGAGCTTTTGGCACCTGAGGTGACCACAAAATGGCATTTCCACCCCCACCATTGAAGAAGGGCCCATTGACTATCTACATCAGTGTGTGTGTGTTTGTGTGTTTGTGTGTATGTAAAGATCTGCATCAGGATCTTGATGCCTGTGTTGGTTGGCTCAGCTGCCTCATGGGTGGGCTTGCCCTGGTCAAATGTGCCACTCAAGTGAGTGTCACAACCAATCTTTATGCATAACAAGGGGAAATCTGGTGCTAGTTCCACAATTAGGTAATGAACTTGCTACAACTGCACACGAGGACTCTTCACACACAGGCTGCATCCTATGCAAACTACCGTAAGCATGGAGCAAGCCTCGCTGAATGTGGTGGAACTAGCAATGCACTGGACTGCAGAGATTGTATGCTTGGGCTGCAACGGCACAATCTTGTACCGCATTATGTTTGTGGTGGTGAGCCTTGCCATGAGGAAGAAGAGCAAAACAGGCCAGTGCGTGCAGGAAGAAGGTGAAGAAAGACAGATGAGAGGAAAGAAATGGCACACAGTACTAAACGGTATCAAAAAACGAGATAAGGTTGGTTTGGAATGATCTATATGGATAAACTCATGGCAGCTCCTCATATTAACACATAGCTTTTTAGATGCTCACAAACCAGCCAATTTACCCTCCATTCAGGCTTATATTGGGGCTAAAGCCAGCCAGCTGCTTAGGTGAGCAACCAAAACCTGGGTAAAAAACAGAAAGTGTTCAGCCCCGAAGCTTGAAGTTGGAAATAAGAACAGTGAAAGGGCCATGATGGAGCACAGTGTATAATCTCTTGATGGCTTCTGAGACTTTCAGACAGAGAAGAAAAGATGTGGATTATGTTTATTTTTCAATTATTAATGAGCTGGTTGTATGTAAAATTGAGGATTAAAATTGGTGAAATGCGAGGGATGGGGGATGCTGGGAGATTGGCAGTGTGAGAGGGCGAATGTATATTATGTATTTATAAAAAAAATTATAGGGGGTTCGTTTTCACTCGTTTTATTACTGGGGCCAGATGTGAGACAGCAATGTTCAAGGCCATGTTAAGGAGGAATATGTGTGTGTTGTCTGGGAAGAAGCAGATCTGTTTTTCTCAGGCAAAGTGTTACTCAAGAGGCATCAGAGGGAAATGTTCAAAACTGATTAATGACTACTATAGATAGATAAATGAGGATTTACTCTATTCGGCTATTTTGAGGACAGGTTATAACAATGGATAAAAGCCATAGCAGAAATTGGTAATTGAACAGGTGATGTGTAGGGAGAAGGGATGAGTGTATTTTCAAAAGATAGCTGTAGAAGTTATTTTACTGGGAGCAGCAAAGAAGGGAGGAAAATAGAGGGGACATTTGGGGGAGGGTGGGAAATCAGCTTTTAAATTCGTATTAATTTGGTGGCAATTTGTTAAAGATTATGGAATATCAGTAAAATTAATTGGCAAAAAAGCAGAAGGTCTGGATGAGTCCTTTGTTGCAGGTGCTACTTGCATTTGTTTTTATTTACAAGCAGTGGCATCAGTGGAAGCTAACAGCAGCCACTGCAACAAGGCAGAAAATTTACTATCCATGTTTAAAGCCTTTGAATCCCAAGGTACTTCACTTCCAGTCAGCTATCTCTGTTTCTTATCTAAAGCAATATTTCTTCTCTCCCCCCACCCCCACACAATGCACACACACACCATACTTAATTTAAATCAGCGGACTATTTGAGGTTATTAACTATCAATCTAACTTGTGAAGTGGCATTTTGAGGACATTAAATGTCCTAGTCAGCATCACTGCCCTGCAACAGTCTCTCATGAACCTGAATGGGGAAAAAAGAAATCAAATGATCAACTATATAGAGTTGCAAAAATTGACCCACTTGATTAGCTGTGACATGTCATTTCTGAATGTTTAAAGGTGATTGACCTTTTACTCATAATATTGGAGAAGATCATATTGCTGTTGAGAACACATATGAATAATCTGCAAGACTGTCCCATATGCAGGTTTAGCTGAGGAATCATCCACCTGCTTGCTCTTCAGCAGATGGTCAACATGCGATGATGTTCTTCACTGCTGCAAACACTGGCGATCCCACTGACAATGTATCTGGATGGGAGACCTCCATCTCAGGATGATTCATCAGGTATATTCCAAACTTAGTCTGAGGGGAAACATTTGTAATAAGATCAAATACCCAACAGATGGAACAGTAACAACTGCAATGCCTCTGGATGGTTAAACTAAATTCCTATAAGTATATTGACTACAACAGTGCAATGAACAGAAACAATGGTCAAGTTATTTAAGATGATGTTCAGAACCATTTCCATCTTTGTTGCTTAAATTCGGCCTTAATTTATGCGAAGATTCCAAGGAAGCACTGTAGGATTTGTTGTGGAAGTTACCCAGACTTTGGCTCGTTAGCTTGCATCATACTCTACTGTGGGACGATTTCTGGCCTGTTTTGTGGTGCTCATCCTTTAGTGGGGTGGGGTGGCATTTGGCCTTTTTATAGTTATCACTTTTAAGAATCCCCCCCCCCATGTAGATAGCAACCAGGCAGGAAAGGAGGCATGCTGCTCTGTTAAAAATTAAGCTTAAGATTTATTATACTTAAAGATCTTTCAGGGTTTGAGGGGACAAAAAAAGGAAGGAAACTGAAAGCTTGCCCCCCCCCTCTCTGTGTGTGTAACTTTCCCTTCTCCCCTTTTTAAAACCAAAAGGTTTTATGGAAGCGGCAGCAAAGCTCCATTGAGCAGCTCATTCACATTTGTGTATTCCCTCATACGAATCTGCCTGGATTTGGGACCTTCAGGGAAGGCCCTCCTCTTGGTCCCCCCCCCACCCTCACAGGCATGCTTGGTGGGGACGTGGGAGAGGGCCTTCTTGGTAGTGGCTGCTCCCAGACAACTTTGGAACTCCCTCCCTGAAGAAGCTAGACTGGCTCCCTCCTTGTTGTTCTTCCTCCGGCAGGTGAAAACCTTCTCCTTCCAACAGGCTTTTGAGAACTGACCACTTTTAAGAAAGGGCTGGGGCTGGCTATTTTTGTTGTATTTGTCTGTATGTTTTTAATAGATCTTCTATCTATCTGTCTGTTTCTATACACACATACATACATACACACATAGTTACTATTAATTCTATTAATGTTTAATTGTATTTAAATTATTCTTTATTCTCTCTGTTTTCATCTGCTCTTTTCTTTTCTGTAAGCCTTCCCTGTCAGGGAAAAGGGCGCATTTTTAAAAATAAAAATAAAAAATTTGTATACTGACTTTTTTGTCTTTAGTGGCAGCCAGAGTCTGAAGAAATTCCTTGTTCCGTTCTCCAGTTTTTTGATCAATGCAGATAACCAGGCATCTGTGGCATGGCCCGATAACCTGAAATTTGCACAGAGAAATCTTGAAGCCCCCACTTAGCCAGGAATCACAACACACCTGCTTCCAGAGGAGTCAAATGTCAGGAGCAACCATTCTGACCATATCACTAGCACCAAACATTTTTGGCCTGCAAAGTTGAGCAAGGGTAGGGTGGGGATGTAAACCATGGTAAGTGTTTGCCCCACTTATTGGCAGAGTTATTGGTGAGTACTCACCCTTCTGCAAAATCAAGGCTGCGTAAGCTCAAGCCCAGGGTGAAATGCAGCCCTCCAGGTCTGGCCAGCCCAGTCTCCTGCCAGGCCATGCTCCCTCCACAGCTCCTACTGGCTCTGCTCCACTCCCTTCCTGTGTGCTTTTGCTTGGCTAGAATATGTTCTCAAACTGTGTTGATGCCGTGTGTGTGTGTGTGTGTGTGTGTGTGTGTGTAAACTCCAGAATGTAGGAGTTTCATAGGAAGCAGGCATTGGGCTTTGCTTCTTCCCTCATTCTTGAAGGTGCTGGGATAGCTCAGTCAGCAGAGCCTGAGACTCTTAATCTCAGGGTTGTGGGTTTGAGCCCCACATTGGGTAAAAGATTCCTGCATTGCAGGCAGTGGCGTAGGAAGGGGGGCGAAGGGGGAGGGCACCCCGTTTTCCAGGCTGGAGGGGGTGACACTATGGGCGGGGCCCCTCGGCATGACACCCAAGCCGAGCCCCGCAGACGCCGGGAAAAAGCCACGCTCAGTGGCGGGGCTCGCAAACCTGCTCAGCGCGCGCTTTGCTGTTTCCGGCTGTGGGCGGAGGCAAGCCAGAGAGGGGCGTCAGCGGCCCAAGAGAAGCCCGCCCCTCCCCTCCCCGCAGCCCGAGCGTAGGGACATTGCGCAGGCGCTACGGAGTGACTCCGCCCCTGGGTTTGCCGCCCCGGGTGGCGAAGCGGCTTCCTCTGCCCGATTGCAGGGGGTTGGACTAGATGACCCTTGGGGTCCCTTCCAACTCTACAATTCTATTATTCAAATCGGAGACTTAGGAAGCACTGCTACCTTCCCTTGCACTCTGCCATCTTCTGCATGTAGCTCTCTACCCAGAAGATGCCATAGTGAAGAGCAGGGGCCAAACAAGGAACAAATGTTTCCTCTCTGTCTGGGATAAGGGATTCAGAAAAGAACTAGAAGGAACTACTGCTGCCATGCTGCAATCACGTGAGCAGGCAGCCACCCGGAGAATGCTTTCACTTTCAGCCACCAAAAAAAAACTCTTAACATTGGACTTCAGACACCACATAGCACAGCCTCCTTCATTGTGTTTGCAGCACTGAAGTGACCTCCCTGGGGCAGAAGCCTGAGCAGTGTGCATGGACGTCCTGGGTTACCAGCTTGGCTGAAGGAGTTGCCAGAGGGAGGCGTACCAAGCACTTATGGATTTGTATAGGGTTTACTCCTTAACCTTTTCTTCTCCTGAAGACATCCCACAAGGCAGCAGGAAAGGGAAAACTCTTATCTTAAACCTCCGCTGCCTTGTGGGATCTAGCATTCCTACAACAGGGGAGGGGAATCTTTATCAGGCTGAGGGCTGCATTGCACACAATGGGAAATGTTCCAGGGGATCCATACCATAGTGGGCGGGGCCAGAGCTAAAAGTGGGCAGGACTGGAAGGGGAAGTTGGTGGGGCAATACAATATGGTATATCCCAACCAGGCCAAATGCCCTCTCCCTAGTTCTCCATCCATCCAACCAAGAGGCAGTACATCCCAGCCAGGCAAAACAGGTATCCCCACCCCACCCCCAAATCTATTGGGAATGCAAAAGCTCTTGCAAGGTATGTTCTTCCAACTGAAAGGGCAGATAAAATGACAAAACAATAATTTAAATACAAACCAGCATACAGGAGGGAACATTTTCATGCTGGTTATACAAGTAATCAAAACATAACAGACAATTTTTAATTCAGCTCTCCTTATTCTATTTTATTCACGTTATTCTCTATTTTATCCATTAACTAGCTTGCCTTAGTTCTAAAGCTTTGCTCTCTATTATACAGCATAAACGTGTGCCTAAGAACTTAGTTTCAAGTAGAACATCTTTCAAAATGCCTACAACTCTTAATTGAATTAACATTACTCTTTTGAAGAACTATGGTTTTTGAAGAATAAAAAAAGGTTTGTTCTTGTTCTTTTCTTGTTTTTATAATGTATTTTGTTTTCTCATTTTGTATTTTCATGTTGTGAACCGTCCTGTGATCTTTGAATGAAGGGAAATATACAAATTTAATAAGTAATAATAATAGTATTCCTATTACTAACATGAACAGTGTTTAATTATAACTGCAGTGTCTAGGATTCTCACACACTTATCAGTTATACCCATTGGTCTAACTTTTCTCCAATGAGAAGTTAGGGTTGCCATATTTCAAAAAGTAAAATTCCTGATACCCCCAATTTGAGCTTTTGGTGGGAAATCCCCCCCCCCCCGCCATAGTGATTCTGGAGCTTTTTCCACTGCTTTTCCCATTGCGTTGCCATACATCCTGGTTTTCCCTGACATTTTGCCAATTTGGCAAAATCCCCCCCCCAATGCCATTTTTACATCCCAAAACCAGGACATGTCAAGGAATTTTGCTGACATCTGGCAAGCCTGTGAGAAGTAGTATTTATTTTAGACAAGCAGGCAAGTACATGCTGGGAGCCTCACAGAACCACCTATAGGGAAGCAGAATCCACTGTGAAGAAGTCCTTCCAAAAGGGGCTATGAGGGAATAGTTGAGTGGGTGAGGGAAGTTGACAGAGTGGAAGGAAACATTGGCAGACTCAGTAAAAAGAGAACAGGAAGCTAACTGGTGTGGGGGGGGAGAAGTCTGAAGCAAACCCAGGGAGTTACTTGAGCAAGGTTACATCTGCGCTTCCTGAGGAGAGTGGGGAGTGGTGCCATCAATTGTATTCCTCCTTCCACCACAGCACAGGTCACGGTGCTGCTGGCTGGGCTCTTGGCCAGTCTTGTAGGGTTCCAGCCTCATATAATTTTAGTTTAAATCTAATCAGTGCATGAAGGGGTTAAAATAACAGAATAAACTGTCCTCACAGGCTGAGCCTAAGCCATCACCTTCCACCTTAGCAGCAACAGGCCTTTGCTATACAGTATTTCTCTCTCCATGAGGACTTCAACATGTAAGGAGGTTTGAGACAGTCATTCCAGCCAGCCATATGACTTTGACCAGCCTCCTCTATTTCAGGCCGGAGTCTGAAACTAGCATTTTTTCAATAGTTTATCAATAGTTTAACTTTTACCTTTTGTAACTAAGTAACGTCTTGCCTGCCTGTGAATCTTTTCTGGCTGCTGTATGGAAAAGCACATGGATCTGACATTTGAAGAGGTTTTTTTTTTTTTAAGTAAACTATCTTATGACCTACCCAAATGTGTGGTCAATGTCTAGGCTGGGGAAGTGGGACAATTTGGAAAGAGCTTTTAAAAGGGGACATTTGAGGGACTCACCAGGTTTTCATTGCTGAATGTTTTGTGATGTTAAATCTCTGCTGGAGTTCTCTTACCAAAGGGTACCTGCCCCAAACTCGGGTCTTGGTTCCCAGGATTCAACAAATCTGATGGTACCGGCTGCCTTCTTGCCCTTGCATTGTAGCCACAGCATCCCAGGGCCATGGTAGCAGAGAGCCATTGTACACACAAAGTAACACACTGCTGCTCAGACTACTGTAGCTTAAAGCTGTTTTGTATCCTAAACAGCTGTTCCAGATCCTTGCCTGAATCATTGTCTTGCAAGAAGCTGCTACCTACCTTTTCTCTGCATGCCACATGACACTAACAAACAGCTGCAGCCATTTGTACCTTGAAACGCAGGGGACCTACTGCAATCTCCTCCCACAGGTCTTCTTCAAACGGCTCGTCTGTGCTGACTACAATGTTGGCACGGAAGCGGTGGACGAGTTCCTGCGGGGGAAGTGATTCACCTAGTCTGTTCCACAGAGGCAGAGGGGGAAACAATATGGTCTAATATTAACCCAAATGAGTTCAGTAACACTTGTGCTTTCAGGTTTCTCAGTTCAATGAAGACAGATTTCTATTGCATTCAAAAGGCGAAAGCTTTCACATAGCCTTAATTACTAACATGAACGAAGTTTGAACAAGTGCAATCAGTGGCATATCTAGGGCTTTTGCTGCCCGGGGCGGTCACTGAGTTTGTTGCCCCTCTCGCTGTTCCTCATCTGGGAGCCCCGCCACCTTGCCGCAGTCTCCCCTCCACTCTGAATTTCCTTTCCTTCTTTTCCCCCCACTTCCCAAGAGGCAGGAAGGCATTCGGTTCCTGCCACTCCACCTCTTCACTTTTCTTAATGCCTCATCATGTTCTCTGTTTCTCTTGTTTCAACCACAGGCAGAGCTCAAGCACCTATTCCTGCCTGGCAACAGCACCCAAGAATGGTGCAAAGCAGGAGCAATGAGGGAGAACGTAATCTCTCATACCTGCATGCTGCTTCTTTGGACAGCCATAATACTGCTCAACTACAGTGGATTTAGGTGGTGTCATAGGCGCCCCCCCCCCAGTGCCTGCAACAACAAGTTCTCACGGCCCGCTTCTGGCATGTGAAAGCCCAAGAGACAGTGAAAACATAAGATAGCCACCTTCCAATATCTGAACGGCTGCCACATGGAAGACGGAGCAAGCTTTTTTCTCCGGGTTTGGGGGCTAGGACTCGAACCAGTGGTTTCAAGTTACAAGAAAGGAGATTACGATGAAACATAAGAAAAAACTTTCTGACAGTAAGAACCCTTCAACAGTGTAACAGGCTCTCTTGGGATGTTTTGAACTCTCCTTACTTGGAGGTTTGTAAGCAGAGGTTGGGGCCCCCTCTGTCATGGATGCTTTCATTGAGATTCCTGCATTCCAGGGGGCTTGTCTTGGGGTCCCTTCCAACTCTACAATTCTAAGATTTTATTAAAGGTCCTTACAACATAATGCAATTTAGTTCCATATGGTTAGGCAATTATAAAAAATGAGTTTTCCCCCTGAGAATAATGCACTCAGATAAACTGGTTTGTGCAGATCTTTTTGGGTAAGATACTTTGGTTATAATAGGCTACACCTACCAGTAACTAAATCCTACTTAGTGCTGACCATTTGAAATTAATGCTTGGATTTTTAATTCATTTCAGTGAGTCTACTCTGAGTAGGACTAGCATGGGAGGCAATCAGATATATGTTTGTGTGTGTGGTGTAAATTTACACAGCAGGAGGAGGGCAAATGAGGGCTGAGAGCAAACGTAAAAAGGATGGGACAGCTGCATATTCCTGCATTGCAGGGGTTGGACTAGATAGTCCTCATCAGGGTCCGTTCCCATTCTACAATACTATATTTCTATGAGAAAGGATCCATAAGGGGGAAATTGCTCCCCAAAGGTGTCTTTCCAGGGTGAAAAGAGTATTGCGCCTGGGTCCTGCTGGTTGGCTACTTATGAGGACAGGACACTGGACTAGATAAGCTACTGCCTGATCCAGCAGATGCTCATCTCACGTTCTTATTTTTTCTTAAGAATAATTGGGCATGTACAGTAGTCAGTGTACAAGTGAGAAATTAAGCAGGTTGGGCCAGAAGAAGCCTTGCTCATGGAAAGCACAAAAACAGGCAACACAAGGAAATGTGCCTTTTCAGGTGAAGAAGCACTTACCTTTCGACAACTTTATCTCTCAGCTGTAAAATACTTGTTCTGTTGATCAGGAGGTTTGTGCTTCATTTACTAGAGAGAGTGAGGCCCTTACAGCAGAGTCTCTCCTGAAATACATTCTGTATAAGGTGATAGTTATTAGAAATACTGAGCACAGTGTAAGGAATCCAGTCTCTATCAAAGGGTAAAACACACCCCGTTAAGATGAGGGGTAATGGTGCTGTTGCTACTTGCGCAAGTGTTTCATGCAGTGCAATTTTTCTGGAAAAGGAGGTGCTGGAGCTCACCACGAACTTATCCCTTGTTCTCTTAGAATGGCAATGGCGCCCACCTGAGAGGTGCCAGAACTGAGCTCCAGTGACCTCCGGCTGAAAAAAACACCAGCATAGTCAGTGAATTAGAAGCCAGGCAAGCACACTGCTTATGCACTAATGCTGTACATGAATGGACCAACATGCAAGCTGACTGCCTCTATATATGACAGGGCATGTGTTGAATATTTGCATGGTTGGAGCCAGAATACACGCGACACCCACAAGAACAAACAGCTTAGCTATGTCCCTTGAGAATTCTTATGGCTCCCATGCCTATAGGCAGAGAAAGTTGAAGAGGACTGAATTTGCAGTAAATCTCCTATCTCTCCCTTTCTTTCTCTGTCACACTCTCTCTCTCTCTCTCTCTCTCTCTCTCTCACACACACACACACAGACAGAGAGAGAGAGAGAGAGAGAGGAGCCCACTTTCCTGCTCTCCTATTGCGAATCAGCTGCTAAACAGAGAAAAGCAAGGATTAAAGGCTCCTCCATCCTGTGTGTGTCCACCTGATCTCTCCAGCTTCCTCTGACAGTAGATGGTGGGATTTGAAAACTCTTATCAGGCAGAGCCAAAATGTTCTCACATGGGGAGTGGGATGTGTAGTCCCACTCGATTCATACCAGGTAAAGATATTAAATCCTTAGAAGCTTCAAGAAGATTCTATCTCTTGAAAGGCATGGAAGCATTGCTTGGGGCCACCATCATGAATGAGCACCACTCCTAATATGATCTATCCCTGCCATCCATGAACCCAACCTCCTCCTTACTCTGCATGCATCTCTAAGTCCTCGCTCTCCAAATTCATTTGCTGATCTTCTCATTACCCATCCAACATCCCATTTACTATTCCACTTATGCACCCTTAACAATCCTGCCCTCCCACTGGCCTGGCCATAACCACTACTTGGTCCATTTGAACTGACTTGGCTCACTTCCATCAGCATCTGACCTCTCATCTGACTCATCACAGTCCCAACTCTACATCCAGAAACCAAGGGGAAGGTTTCTTGTAGCTCAAAAGAGTGCATTGTTCTTTGCTTATGCATTAAAAGCAGAGAGAAAGTGGTAATGCAAAGGAGAAGAGGTACTTCTCTCTTGGGCTGCAACATACACTGAATGTGTTTGGGGAATTCTGGTAATAATATTGTTGTTTCCTACTTATTCTTGGAAAGCTTGGAGCACCCTATGTAAGGATCCCAGTAGCCTTCTATCAAAGCATTAACCCAACACAGGCAGCTTCAACTATGCTGGAGCACGTAATAAAGTGACATAACGTTCAAGACCTTGGTTTTCTCACAGAAATGCACAATATCAAGGTATTTTCAGATATTGTTTTAATTACAATTTTATTTAATGGGATATTCAATATGATATAATTTCAGTGATGTTTTGGAGTGCTAACTATATGTGCTGGATACAAAGGCACTCTTATTATAAAACCCAGAAGTTTCCCCTATAAGTAAGGTAAAGGTAAAGGGGCCCCTGACCGTTAGGTCCAGTCGTGTCCGACTCTGGGGTTGCGGCGCTCATCTCGCTCTATAGGCCAAGGGAGCCGGCGTTTGTCCGCAGACAGCTTCCAGGTCATGTGGCCAGCATGACAAAGCCGCTTCTGGCGAACCAGAGCAGCGCACGGAAACGCCGTTTACCTTCCCGCCGGAGCGGTCCCTATTTATCTACTTGCACTTTGACGTGCTTTCGAACTGCTAGGTTGGCAGGAGCTGGGACCGAGCAACGGGAGCTCACCCCGTCGCAGGGATTCGAACCGTCGACCTTCTGATCGGCAAGCCCTAGACTCTGTGGTTTAACCCACAGCGCCACCTGGGTCCCCCCCTATAAGTAGTGTGGTATTAAAAGTCAGTCCATCGTGTGTGCATTTTGTAATTTCAGTGCATCCCATATCACTGGGGCAATTTTGATTTTCATCTATGAAAGAGCACATAAGCTATGCTGACACTTCACATTTGCGGCACTGGGATATTCATTTCCTAACAACCATGCAAAATGTATACCTTTTTCATCTTTCTTATTAGCATTTCTTTTGAAGTCTGAACTCTGCCTGATCAGGCGGCACTGCCGGCCAAGAAACGCAGAAAACCAATCAGCCACCATTCCTCCACAATCGTGTGTCTGCACTCTGCAAGGGGAAAGTGTAAGGAAGAATTCTGAGCTCCCTTTCAGTTGCAAAACTAATGTCAGGCTGGTGGCAATGCATAATTAGATATCCTTTATGGCAGCCACCTACAATCCAGCTGTACCCATTATAACACAGTTTTAGCCGAAAACAGCATTTGGAACAACTATTTTGTTAATCAAGAATATACCGGTAATCTTCTGTTATTTACATAGCACAGCTGTAAACCGCTTTATCTGTTTTCTTGTGTTTCTTCCTATTGTTTCCATTTCAGATGGGTGATTGAAGTGAAGTCTTGCATTAGGCAGGGTAACACTCCCTGCACATCCCCCCCCACCTCACCTGTGTGAGCAGACTTTACTCTGGCAGATCTGAGTCAGACTTTCACTCTTCTTCTAAGGATACAGAAATGGGATCCATCCCTACATAAAAAGTTATAGAAAACATTATTCATATCTCCATTTTTAATAGAATTGAATAGAGTGATCCAAGTCATGGGCTTCCGTAAACCAAATGCTTGCCTTGAAAATTCTTCACCAAGAACCTGAGAAAGCATTTTGTGGTGGATTGAGGCTGTAAGCATATAGGTGAACCTGTGCAACTAGGAAGTACAGATCACATGTTTGAGGCTTAAAGGGGACTGATTCTAGCCAGTCCACAATCCTCAACAAGGGGGGAATGGTCTCTGAGTTAACAGCACTGCCCATCTTGGAGATCCCTACATGCATCTATGAACAAGAATGTCTGGATTGAAGCTTCAATGTTTTTAGTGGCAGTTTGAAAGGGTTCTGGGCAGAAGTTGGTTGCAGATATATTGTTAGCTCCCTGCAAACCACAGTTTGCAAATCAGAAGCCTTGGCAGCAAGTACATTCTGCCACTCTTTCTTTGTTGGAGTTTAGTGTTGCACACATCCAGTGTTCTGGCTCCCGCTCCAAAACACAGCAGCAGATGTACCGGTAAGTACTTGTAAGCTAAGGAAGTGATCTTTACTGAAGCAGAGGAATGGTACAGAATCAGCAGCAAAAATAAACTGATCCAGACCCTTCATAAGGGAAAGGACAGTGTATAGTTGAAAAAAAACCGTAAAAGGGCAATCAAAATGATCAAGGAGATGAAGCAACTATGAAGCATATGGGAACTTTTATTTTAGAGGAAAGGTGAGTAAAAGGTGACGTGTTAGAAGCTTATAAAATTGTGCATGGTGTGTAGAAAAGTCCCCCCCCCTCATAATGCTAAAACTCATGGACATCCAATTAATGTTGGAAGATCTAGGTCAAATTTTTAAGAAAGTGACTTCTTCATGCAGTGCATAGTCCAACTATGGAGCTTGCTCCCCAAAGAGGCAGTGATGGTCACCAGCTTGGGTGGCTTATAAAGAGATATTATTATATTATTATTATTATTATTATTATTATTATTATTACTATTTCTTCATCCTTTATCAACATTTGAAACAATCACAAAATATCAACAATAAAAAACAAAATAAAAACATAGTAAAAAACATACTGGCAGACATTCCAAAAGTTAAATAATCATCCGGATTATTGTTGAGTTTATGGGGGGAGGGGTCTGCAAAGGTGGCACATGGTTCTTGACAACAAAACTGTATCTGCCTCTCTGACTCCAGCTCCTCCTGTTCAGTCCCTCTGATTGGTCAAATGCCTCCCCCCTCCCTGGTGAGGCTCTGAGCTCCTCTAGACTAGAGGAACAGAGGAGACCCCTGGAGTCAGAAGAGGAGGACCTCTCCTCACTATCCCTGAGTCTTCCAGCCCAGCCCAGCCCCCCCCCCCCCAATCTACTGCTTCTTTCTTCTCCTCATGTGCCATCTGGGGCTGTCAAACCATGCCAGGCTTGACATACACATTCCTGAGGCCAGCTTCTGTTCTGCAAACTATCATTTGCTACAGGAGCTGCTAGCATTACATCTGTGCTAGATCAAAATGGTATAGCTTCAATACATAAATACATTTTTGTTCCTGCAGGTGGCTCCAAATGATCATTAATGATCATATAGCAGGGTTTTGTGCAACCTTGAGCTCCACAGCACGCTTGCCAAAGCACAGTTTTAGCTTTTAGTAACTTTATTCCATCTGTATTTCATACACTGGAATAGGCAAATTTACTGCAGCCGTGAAAGCTGCAGCCTATGAAAAGCAGTCTTATCCAGTTCTGTCACCTCTAATAAATGAGAATATAGGCTTCTTTTAAGAGGGGGAAAGAGAAGTTTGAAAGGAAGAAAATACAAATACTTGACATTTTAAAATATGTTTTCGAAAAATATTCACTAGGCAAAATGAGAGCACACCAAAAAGATTTTGCAGGCACAAAGACATCTTCTCAGATTAAAAAGAAGGGGGGGGGAATCAACTCTAACTTTCTCAGCTGTAATTTTCCCTTCTGGAACAAATGAACTGAGGGGATGTAGATGCTGAAATAGTTTATGAGATAAGAGAAAAATGTGAATTGTATTGGATGTGGTTAACTGAAAATAATCTTACATGGCAAAACAAATTATTTTACTACTAGTGGTTTAAGCCCGTTAAAAAAACGGGCGCTAGAATATATGTGGAGGGGGCTGGCGCCCCACCCCCACCCCCTGCCAAAGCCTGCTTTAGCGGGTGGTAGGGGGGTGGAGGAGAGGCAAGCAGGGCTTCTCCGCTTTAACGGAGAAGCCCTGCTTGCCCCCCGCCCCCACCCCCCTGCCAAAGCCTGCTTTAGCGGGTGGTGGGGGGGTGGAGGAGAGGCAAGCAGGGCTTCTCCGCTTTAACGGAGAAGCCCTGCTTGCCCCCCACCCCCCTGCCAAAGCCTGCTTTAGCGGATGGTCGGGGGGTGGAGGAGAGGCAAGCAGGGCTTCTCCGCTTTAACGGAGAAGCCCTGCTTCCCCCCCCGCCCCCCCCCCTGCCAAAGCGTGCTTTAGCGGGTGGGGGGCGGGGTGGAGGAGAGGCAGCAGCGCCATGCAGGCCAACGGGGCAGGAGGGGGTCAGCAGCAACCGGCTCTCCTTGTAGCGGCGGGAGCAGCAGCGTGACCTCCCTCTTCGGCTTCCCCTCGTCCTCTGCAGCCCGGCGTTCCATTTAAACCGCCCCGCTTGAACTGCCGACGCTGCTCGTGTCTCTCTGCTCCAATCCCTGTGTCCCTGGGGCACACGCTCAGTTGCGCAAACCCAGAGACACACGGACTGGACGCAGAGACACTTGCATTTTATATATATAGATTTGTAGTACATATTTTAGTACTTCATTAACCCAGAGATTTTAGTTTCAAGTGAATAGCAGAGGCATCATCTCAGAAAATATCAGGATAAAAGCAACAGGGCCATCTCCTAAAATTTTCTCATTCCAATGCTGTGTTTTATACTTTAAAAAGGTAAAGGTAAAGGACCCCTGACCATTAGGTTCAGTGGCGGACGACTCTGGGGTTGCGGTGCTCATCTTGCTTTATAGGCCAAGGGAGACGGCGTTTGTCCGCAGACAGCTTCCAGGTCATGTGGCCAGCATGACTAAGCCGCTTCTGGCGAACCAGAGCAGGGCACGGAAACGCCGTTTACCTTCCCGCCGGAGCGGTACCTATTTATCTACTTGCACTTGTTGTGCTTTTGAACTGCTAGGTGGGCAGGAGCTGGGACCGAGCAACGGGAGCTCACTCCATCGCGGGGATTCAAACAGCTGACCTTCTGATTAGCAAGCCCAAGAGCCTCAGTGGTTTAGACCACAGCGCCACCCATGTCCCTGTTTTATACTTAGGTTTTTTAATATACACTTTGCCAATACAACAATGCCAGGTACAGCCTTGCCTTTACGGCACATCCTGCAAACCAGTGGAAAAAACCTGAAAGATGCAATGGAGATGGGAGATAAATGGCTTCCTTTTCTGAGTTACACACACTGCAGCGCAATAGCTTGACTTCAGGTATCTTTTAAATGTACTCCAAGTTTTAAAACAATGTACACACATATGATATATTGAATCTGAAGGTTTTAAGATATTTAATTCTGATTTCAGGAACACACAATTCCTATTGGTTACAACTAACGCACAGCAACGTAGAAAATGGCATACAAGTTAAAAATGAAATTAATTCCACTTCCTATGTTCAATGGCATTTTACTACTACTGCAGCCTATCCTGTACATCCCTGTATATGGAAATCTAATTAGAAAATCACTGGCAGTACTAAAACCTATGTAACTGTTCCGGGGAAGAAAATTGCTCTGAAGGTCTTTCCTGATGGAGGCTTTATGTGGCAAATTGGTCCTTGGCAAAAGATTTTTTAAACTTACTGGATTTTACTAAGATTTTTAAACTTACTGGAGTGCTCAATGGAATGACAGATCCTGAAGTTGAGGCTCCAATACTTTGGCCACCTCATGAGAAGAGAAGACTCCCTGGAAAAGACCCTGGTGTTGGGAAAGATGGAGGGCACAAGGAGAAGGGGACGACAGAGGATGAGATGGTTGGACAGTGTTCTCGAAGCTACTAGCATGAGTTTGGCCAAACTGTGAGAGGCAGTGAAGGATAGGCGTGCCTGGCGTGCTCTGGTCCATGGGATCACGAAGGGTCGGACACGACTGAACGACTGAACAACAACAACACAACAACTGGATTTTTGATGCGAAAGTAAATCCAAATTGAACAATGTGGCCAATGAACCTGAAACACAGCATGGGAAACATATGGGGCACAATCCAACCAAAGTTGAAACACTTTAAAGCTTTTTTGATTTCATTTAACACATTTAGGTCTCCCACTGAGATTGATAATCAACTTGGTTTAAAAGTGTCTCACTTTTTAGCTGGATTGTTCTCGTGGTATTTAATCCATCAATGAAGAGTAATTACTAAAGAAATATTTGTTTATACAATTAATGCTGATGTATTCCAGTCTCCTTCTGGCATAAAAGGATTCTTTTTATGGCATCATGATAATAAATGAAACCCAAGGCCTCTACGAAGAGCTTGTTCTCCTAAGTTTAACATTTTACTAACCCAGTTCAATGCCTATTTATTTCAGCAACACAATTCATAAAAATAGGAGTATCCTTGACAGAAAACCAAATGAAGCAATGTTTTGTGCGACAACTAAGAATAAAGCAGGTAAAGGATTTTACATACTTGGAACCAGTTGCTCAAACAAAGGGACATGCCTTATTAATAATGTTGCATGCAGGCCAAGTAAAAACAGAAGAACACCAGGAGAAGGCAAACATAGTTCAGATGAAGATAATAAGACATAAATAATGAGTTTAGAAAAGTGAAAAGACTTTTTTTTAAAAAAAAGTACAGGCCTGCTGTTGCAGCTAAGTGAAATTATTATTATTATTTTATTATTATTATTATATTATTATTATTATTATTATTATTATTATTATTTCTACCCGCCCATCCAGCTGGGTTTCCCCAGCCACTCTGGCAGCTTCCAACAAAGATTAAATAAATTAAAATGTCACACATTAAAAACTTCCCTAAACAGGGCTGCCTTCAGATGTTTTCTAAATGTCAGGTAGTTGTTTATCTCTTTGACATCTGGTGGGAGGGCGTTCCACAGGGCGGGCACCACTACCGAGAAGGCCCTCTGCCTGGTTTCCGGTAACCTCACTTCTCGCAGTGAGGGAACCGCCAGAAGGCCCTCGGAGCTGGACCTCAGTGTCTGGGCAGAACGATGGGGGTGGAGACGCTCCTTCGGGTCTACTGGGGCAAAGCCGTTTAGGACTTTAAAGGTCAGCACCAACACTTTGAATTGTGCTCGGAAACGTACTTAAAAGGCTTTCCATCCTTTCTGCTTCTGTATTTTTACACTCAGGCATGAAGAACCTGATCAAGCTAACAGGGATGTCACTACTGACTTTTAAACACTGCATTACTAACCTACGATGAAATGGCTAGAACCACGACCCACCTCTCCCATGTTGTAGAAACGTCAAGGTTCTTTGCATACATGCTGAAAGGCTGTGGAACAGTGTGCTACAGTAATTACAGTACAGTACTGTAATAGATCTGGACCTCTTAAATCTGAGTTCAAATTCTGACTCAGCCATCCAAGGGACCTTGATGGCCACTTGGGTTGCCTTTGATAAGTCACTACCTCAGGGATGTTGCAAGAACAAAACATGGCAGTCTCCCTCAATCCCATGCTGAGTTACTTGCAGAAAGGGGGGATAGAAAAAATTATGGAAAGGAGTTATTTAATGAGTAATGACAAGACAAGCTTCACTTAAATATGACTTGCACATACCTGTATATACCAATTTTCTATATGCTGCACAGCTACAGAGCAATGACAATAATGATAATTAGTTGCATTCACAATTCCTGCCACATGCCTGTTAAGAGCCCTTCTTCATCAACCACCCCACTCTTTCATGTACACAGCACACAGCGCCCTCCCTCCTCAGATAATGCATGGAGATCAGCTGCTCAAACCAACTGGGCCAACTTCTTTCTCTTCTTTTTGTCACTGTGAAAAAAATAGTTAAGGGGCCGGGAAAAAATGCTTTGGGTCTTGATCAGACCCCAAAAGTATAGGATAGCCACCCCTTAATAGTTTGTTCAAGGCTCTCCAAACAGCTGGAACCATAACATACTTGGTATCTATTATTTGATTTGCAACACCAGAAATTCTCAGCAAGGCATGTCAGAAACACTAGTAATTTGTGATATTACAAATTTTACTGAAACCATCTTACAATGAAAGATAATGAAGATTTGCATACCAACCTTCTGCTCTGATGATCATCACATTTTGCTCCAGGTCAATAAAGGGCTGCACAAGGCACAGTCTTGGTTCCTGCTTTTGAGTAATGCAAACTCCATTGTGATTTGCAACCATGAAGCTACGATCATACAGCAAACCTTTATTTCCAATGGGCCATCGCATCACCTGATGGGAAACAGACCACTTCTCACTTAGTAAGTCTTTAAGCTACAGATGTGCACAGATGCTGAGCAAAGAAATGGAAAAATGGAAGTATTCATGACTGAAACTACCTGAGAATCAAACGAGTTTAAAATGGTAGGTATTTAAAATAGAGACTTTTAATAGTCAATACCTCATTGCAAGAGCTGAAAGGCTATGACAGCATACTGTCTGTCAACAAACAGGATTAATGGCTATGGTGCATCCCAAACTTCTCTGGGTTCAGGGAAGAAGTCCTCTGAATCATGAATGTCTAGGGGGAATTTAGCTCCAATGTTCTAGAGCAGGCATGTCCAACTTTCAAGAGATTGCGATCTACTCCTCCCACTATATATATAAGAAAGGCAGTGATCTGCCAAAATTGTTGAGGTTTTTTTGGGAAGCCGAAGTTGTTGGACATCCCTGTTCTAGAGGATCAGTTTCTATAAATATTGCATAATTCAATGTTATCTGGATAATTGTCACCGTGTTATAGAAGTGGGCCCTTCAACAAAATCTTGAAGCACTGAGTGCTTTTGTTCAGGGTCCCGGCGACTCCACTGTCATTCCTGCTGGAGTAGCTGGACCCCTGAACACTGTCATTCCTGCAGCCAGTCAGCATTCTATGCCCATTGATCAGACTCTATCCTCAATGGCTGCCATGCTGCTTTTCTCTTTTAGTTTTGATTTATTTATTTTTTTGGCAGAAGGGAGGTGGACAAACTTGTGCCCGGTCTCAGGTACATTAAAGTCTTTGATTTCTCCACTGACGTCTATGGGCAGCATTCACTTCCACCCCTAAGGATATTTTAATGCAGCTTTTTTGTGTGAATGAAGAAACAACATATCCTGATCTCCCCTCCCTCTTTTGATATCTATGTGTCTCTTCCCCCTCCTCCTCCTCCCCCCTTTTCCAGACACTCCGTTCTGTTCTCCCACCCCCACTTGCCAGTTTCCACCCCCTCAGTCACATCCTGTAACAGTGAGTTGAGAACATATCAGCCCTGTTGAATCAGCTCAATGGCCCATCTAGTCCAGCGGCGGATGGCCAGCATGGGTGGAAAGCAAAACCTGAATGCCCTCTCTCCACCTGTGATTCACTTATTCAGAGACATACTCCCTCCAACAACAGAGGCAGAATGCAACCACCAGTGAGAGCCTTATCCTCTCCTGAATTTGTCTCTTTAAATGCCATCCAAGTTAGTGGCCGTCTATCCTTGTGGGAGTGAATCCCAAGTACGCACTGTGTGAAGAGTTCTTATGGGGCTGTTCTGTAGGTTCTCTCAGGGTTCCCCCTCTAAATTATTCTGACCACCTGCAAACCTCAGGGTTACACTGCACCTGCTGATGCCTCCCTCATGGAGGGGGCGGGCAGTTGGGGTGACATTTTCGCTACATGTCCCCCATATAGGGAATGGTGACCTCTGTTCAGGATGCTACTGGGCACGTGTTCCATAACAACTACTTCCCACAGCCCTAGCTAATGGTCAGCTTTCTGGCTATAGGTTGATACACACTTCTGTTCGGTCTGTGACTTCAGACACAAATCCGAAATTTTTAAATATTTTTTTTTGTCCTGTTGCTTTCCCTGGGAAAACCTGCTGCTTACTGTTGAATTGGAGCAAACGTCAATCACCATTTCCCTCAGGAAAGTGGCGAGACCAAAGAAGCTCTTGGACCCATGCCTAGAAGACACAGATCAAATGGAAGAAATCACAGGACAAAGGGAAGTGTGGATGAAGCCTATGTTCTGTTGATACTAGTCAGGCACCATGACAGTACTCTTTCGGGTGCTCACCTTGGTTAATGGTTACGTCTGTTCTTAAAATAGTTTTAGGTGTTTTGTTGTTTTCAGATGTTTGCAACAGTTTTTAAGCAGGTTTTCTTTTAAAAAAAATATTATTGTTTTTACAGTGGTACCTCAGTTTATGAACTTAATCCGTTCCTGAATCCGTTCTTAAACTGAATCCATTCTTAAACTGAGGTGCTTTCCCTCATGAGGCCTCCTGCCGCCGGTGCCCTTCCACCGTTCGGATTCTGTTCTTAGACCGAGGTAAAAGTTCTCAAACCAAGACACTACTTCCAGTTTTGCGGAGTTGTAAACCGAATGATTTGTAAACAGGGCTGTGCTTAAACCAAGGCACCACTGTAGTTTGTTGAAAGTGTTTGCTGCCCTGAACTCTTTTGGGAGGAACAACAGAACATAAATTCAATAAACAGGAAAACAAATTGGAGTGGGGGAGGGGCAGGAGAGAGATTTGATACCGGAGCGCCTTCTGCCTGGATTTCAAGACAGGCTTAAAAGCATTCTGTGCTATGTCGTATATATCCACCAAAAACAAAAACAAAAAAACTGCCAGAAAAAGTTATTGCCTTCTTCCTACTTCCTTTTTTCTTTTTAACAGCCACCCCTTCACCTGCATGTTATCTGAAAAACATACCAGGAGATTGCATTTCCAAAAAAATGATGCCAAGCTAATCAAGCAGATTTTAACAAGAAAGATAAAGCTCAGCACAGTGGCGGGGTGTTGAAACAGCCTGAGGAAGTTCCATTAAAATATCCTGTTTTATTATTTGGCAATGAGGTAGTGAAAAAGGTGGACTGATTTATTCAGGAAAACGTAAAGAGAACAATATTATAATTCATCTTAGACCTGGGAGCACTTAAAAATTAGAATAAAATCTAGTGCACAGTGATCTCAGTGAGTCTAAAGTATTTATTGCATCTGAGATTAAATACTATTTTATTTATGCAGTCTTGAGCAAATATGAATAGCCTGAAACCTGCTGTTACGATGAAGTTATTAATGTTTAAAATTTACCTTTTTCATTCTGCAGCATTTACAATGCAAAATCCTTGCGCTTTAAACATTTATAAGTGTGTGTGTGTGTGTGTGTGTGTTTTCATGGAATCGTTTTCTCCATTGCTGATGTCCAGTCCCATTACTGCAGTCAAAACAGATTCACCCATGCACAAAAGGGGAGGTATGGGGCAGGTACAGGCGTGGCTACAGATAAGGAATTTGGAGTTGAAAGGGAGCTGATTGACACTGAGCCTTGCTGGGATGGGCTGTACGAGGGGGTTACCCCAGGGGTGTAACAAAGGGGGGGGCCGCCCCGGTTCCATAATGGAGGGGGTGACAAATTATGAAGGATTTTTTTTATTTTTTTTAATGCCTGCTCCGAAGGTCTTATCTTACTATACTAGGGATTATATAGCTATATATGAAATTTCATGCATATCGGTTAATATCTTGACCCTCCTCCAACGAAATAGCTGTTCACTTGGCTGTTTTCCTATGTCATAAAGGCTGAAATTTCAGTTCAGAGAACACTTTACTGTTCCCAACCCTAACCCTGTGGAAAGCCATCTAATTAGACTTTAATTTGATTTTGAGATGTTTTTAGGAGGTAATTTAATTATTGTTTGATTTTATACCAATGTTATGTATCTGATGTTAGCCACTCTGAGCCCGACTTTGGCCGGGGAGGGTGGGATATAAATAAAAGTTTATTATTATTTTACTTGTTATTATTCCTTTGTAAGAAAATATGAAATAATGTAAAACCATTTTTTGCGGGGGCGGAATCAATGGGGGGTTGACAAGAAATTTTCCGCACCAGGTACCACCTGACTTCGCATGCCTGGGGGGGTGTCCATTTTTTTTTGCCCCTGGGTGCCAATTTACCTTGCTACGCCCCTGGGTTACCCCACTGGGATTCCCTTCCCCACTATTCTTCCCACCCACCACAGGTCAACTTAAGTGGTGTTTGGGACCACCTGTCATAGAACAGGACTCTGACAGGCAGAGACGAGACAAATACAGTGGAAGGAGAGAGAGAATTCAACCTTTGTACACACAGAGAAAGACAGAGAGACACAGAGAGCAGGAATGCAGCTGCAAAGCTCAGATAGTGACACACACACAGGGATACTGGGAGTGCAATCACCCCGATATCGCAGACTCACGAGATTAGCCGAGAAGCGCGAAACTAACAGGAAGAGAAGGTGGCATTTTTCCTGTTGGGGAAAAGGGGGCGGAGCACTACCAGCAACTGCATCATCAGAGGAGGACTGAAATTAGCTGAGCTCCAACCGGGCTTTTAAAATTGTCAATAAATCAGAAATAATTAACTGCCAGAGTCATCTCATGTGTGTGGGAGAGACCCAAGCCTGACACCATCTTCCTTGTCAAGCATCTGACAGCATAATGAGCTGATTGGCACTGAAAATACATATGCAGAGGAAGTTGTTGTAACCACTGTTAAGCTGATTTACAAAGACCACATTTGAATTTTGACAGGTATAAATCACAAGACATGATTAAAACATCTGGTGACTGGCAGGTGAGTGGTTCAGCCATGTGTCAAAGTTGGCCCGTATGGGAGATTTAGTAATCTGGCCAACTAGCCCAAAGGCAGTTGTCCACCCTTGATTTAGGGATCAAAATTGCTACCCTGTTTGGAAGTTAGGTTTGGCAAGGATAGTTAAATTATATAATCCACATGTTGTTGTTCCTCCCCTTCTTATTTTTCATTTTATTCATTTTTAAATAAAATGAAAGTTTGTACTTAATTTTTGCAAACATTTGTAATTCTTATTTGAAGACAGTCTATTGCAGTGGTGTGCAGTGAAATTTTTTGTAGGGGGCAATTAGGGCCAGAAGTGCCAGTTTGCGAGGCCAATAGTTCCGCGTAAGTGTCTATAATTCATGTACAGCGAACGGGGCTTCCATCCTCTGCAGTGTGGAAAAACAATGCCTTTGATAACCAACAGCTAATCCATTTTTTGTTTGAGGTTCTAGTGAGGGAGGAAGGGGACACCCGCCTAGCCAGCCAGCCAGATCAGCCGAATCAACCCTGGCGATCAATGGGGTGACAGATGTCGCAGCCACATCACCCTCACATCCTTTTGTTGTTGTTGTTCTGGAGTAAGGTTCCATGTGATTAGGAAGTAACCTGGTAGTACTATGAGTTACTATGGCTTTACTGAATTATTTTGATGAATTTGTTGTTTGTTTGTTTATATATGCTATGGTGTTTGCTATTACAGTGATTGCAATGTTTGTTGTTTCTTAATGCTGTTGTGAGTAGTGTGATTAGTGTGAGCTACTTCAACATTAAATTGCTGGAAAAGCAGAATACAAATACTAAATCAACTCAACTGGGGGAAATGGGGTTCTAGACAGTTGGTCGGATGGCTTCTCGGCTGGGGTGTCTAGCTGCCTGCTTGGGTAGTTGGGCTGCTGGCTCCTGGACTTGTGTGACATAACTTCTTCCTCCTTGATTCAAGATGTGAGTATACCAGAACTACATGGACGCCAATACCATATTCAACAGAACAGCAACTGGGACCATGCTGGGAACCAGAAATGTATTTCCCCTTTCTCCATGTGTGGCCTGTTGGATGGGGCCATGACACAAACCATATAAAATGTGGGAATGTGAAAATAAATATATTTCACTTTATTTTATTACATTTATATCCTGCCTTTCTTCCATCATTGACCCCAAACTTCTGGTTCCCAGGCAGCTTCAGCATGTACCTGAGTCCAGGTCGGCATACTTGAGCTAAACCCATGATATTAGTACTTAGTGAAGAAAACCATGGAAAAATAGGGAAAGTTTTAAGTTGCTAAAATTCATATTTGCATACATATTTAGTGGTTACTTAATGTGTTATCCCCCATTAAAGCCAGTACAATTAAATCACGTAATTTTATGCAGCAGTTTGTGAATCCTTAATGTGGTATCCAATATGTTATATGAGATCCCTTTATACCATAACACAAAGGTAGGCCTACAACACTAGTCATAGGGTAGAAATTATTTTTAAAAAACAACTATTAAACTTCAACCTAAGACAAGAAATAAAGAGCAAATGGTTACACATAATATGTGGTGTGCTGCAGCACAAATGGATGCCTTCATCTGCCCCATGTCTCTCCTGTATCGGTCTCTACAGCCACAGCAGGTGCTGCAACCTTCCAAACAGTTTGACCTCACCTGCAAAGGCACACTCTACCACTGTCTCCCAAGACAGAAATATATACAAACTACTAGCGTACTAAAAAAGCCCCCTTCCTAAAAGCACAGTTCATCTCTAACACATGAATTTTTGACCCTCCTCCCATGTAAGCTTTATTGGAAACACAACTTTTACCACAGCAAATAAAGCTGGCTTTATTGAGTGATTGGTGCATGTATACTAAATTAATCTGATTAATTCATGCAGATTGCAGAATTCAGCTTCATTTCTTTTAAAAAGAAAACTTTGCGAATTCTGCCAGAAGAACCACTACCTGTATGTAAATATGCTTCATTTGCATATCTCTGCCCTCAGCAGTTGCTTTGCTGTGCCAATGGAATTCTGAATTGGAGTTCGAGTCTTCATTTTCCAAGATTGTACCTCTGAATTAAGGGCTGTGCTCATCGCATGCAAAAGTAATGTGCCATTTATACTTGAGAAAAATATGTGACTGCCTTGGTAATGTTTCTTATTATGTTTTGCTTTAAACTCCTAGGCAACTAAAAAACTTATTACTGAACAGAATTATTTTAAATGCAGGTGAGCCTTCAATGGCTTTGACCTCAATTTTCATGCAGATGCAGGGCTGTGATCCACAGTAGGAAGTTTTCATAAAAGAAGCTATAATAATATTGACATCTATTAAAGCATTGCAAATACACTGCAAAGGAAAGTCAGATTCTAGGTCAGTGTGTAGACCTATTTCATCATGCCTTTTCCAAAAACGGTGGGGCGAGGCAAGGTGGTAATGCTATTAACTTTGAAAAAGAAAAGCAATTAAAATCTTCAAAGAGAGAATTTTCAAATAGCACCACAACACTTAAATGCCATATTTTTGTTGCAAATGTATTTTTAATGTTAACATTTCTTTGTAATGCAAATCAGCATCCTCTCAATTATAACATGTTAATCAAGTGTTTCCTCAATTGCTGTACGCCCATCACCGCCTGCAGCCCATGTCATGTCAGTGCATACAGGCATGCTAATTACTGAATTAATATTTATTGTAAGTTTTAGGATTAAGTTATTCATTTCCATGCACTCTACTAAGTTTTGTGTTTTTTTTGTAAAATCATCCAAAAAAATGTCGTAATGGGTATATGTTACGTGAAGCCAGTTCAGGGAGGCTGTTCTTGAAATTCCCAACATTAGACCTATTGCCACAGTCAATTCCTATAGTCCAATCTCTGAACGATTGCTGCTGCTGCTGCTGCTGCTGGATTAGAAGTTGGAGGCAGTTTCAACCAACCCTGGCAAGATCAAGAGCTCTTGACAGCCCTCTTTCATCCCTGGATGTGTATGTTAACAAAGAAGGGTTGTTATCTTTGGGATACAGGGGTGGGATGGCATTCAGTTTTCAAGGGGATTCACTGTCAGCTGTGAATGATCCTCCTAATTACAGATGAGTCCCTGGTCCTCTGCTTTCCTGCCTATTTATTTCTTTGTTTATTGGTACTTTAATCACTTTCTCTCTCATGCCAAGGCACAAGCAAAGACTCTTTAAGCCACTCCCTCCAGTATGAACATAGATATAGGCTGTGTTTTCTTTCAGACTTCAATAAAACTGGGAAGCTAAGTAGAAAATTGATAATCTCTACTACTATTTACGCACAGACTGTCAGGAATGAAAGAGATCTTTCTTTGATATTCTGCCATCAGTGACTATGCTGTTGATACTGGAGACAAGGGGAATACTTAACTAACCAATTGCGTTGCAAATAACTCAGTTCTGCTTAACATAATGCCTTCCCCCCCAAAAAAAATAAAATAAATCCTGGCTACACCCATGGGAGGTCTTGTGTTTTTGACATATTGGGAGTGAGTCATGGAGCTGAGGCAATGTTGCTAGCTTGCCCAACCCTGCATAATTCAAAATATGACCTGTTCAGCAACTGTCCCACCAGAAACTCATCAAGGATATGGGACTGTTAACACCACTGAAATCCTTGAATAGACAAGAGCTGTTTCAAGATCAAATATTATCATATATTTTATTTTGATACTAAGCATTCCATATATTTAAGACATGAGTAAAAAAATTTAACTTTAGTTTGGTGTGAAGTTGCCTCATGCTCTGAATGCCGGTCAGCAAAATTTGTGACCCCACAATTCTATGCGCAGCCTCCAGGTGCACAGTAGTCTGTGAAGGTGGTTGACAGCTTCCAAGTTTTTGTAGTTTTATGCAGGCAGCTAGAACAGGAAAAATTATGAGTCCTTCTTCCTCCCTGTTGCCAAGAGCACAGTTCCACGCCATTTTCGTTGTCCCATTATAGTGCCTTGACTAAAACACCAATGTTTCCTGAATGTCACTACAAGTAATATGCCCTGGTCAAATCTGGATGTGAGTTTCCAGCCAAATTCTCATTTGGCATGGGCAAAGGTGTGGTCCTGATGCACATTTCAGCTAAATGGGACCTCCTGAAATTGCAGACACACACCTTTCTCACTGACTACCAGAGCTCTGAGAAGCAAAGCATGTTGTATCAGAATACTGTAAACCCTACTTTAAAATTAACCTAATGCCCCGCCACCACTTTTGTCAACAAGCCTTGGAGGCTGCCATCCCAAAAGCACCCCATTCTTTTTCAGTCTTCCATTTCCAGACTTACAACTGCCCTTGCATTGTCTCCAGCAGGCTTCAGGAAGAAATATTCCAATTCTCCCTCTTTAAATCTCTTGTCCAGATTTCTCTGAGGGTTCTTTCCTCTCTCCCCCCCCTTCTCCTCCAAAAGCCAAAAGGCCCATTGTAGAGCCAAGTAATGCAGCACGCAACCCCTCCTTTATGGAGCAAAAAGTGAGTGAAGAGGTTGCAGGGGACCCTCTGTGCATTACTAAATGGAATAGGCAAAAGCATCACAGATGGGACTTCTGCTAGAGTACAGCCCTCTAGCCTCAGTGGTGCAATTCTCCTACAAAGCACTAATAATAATACAGGACAGTAATTATTTCCCTATCTGAAATACTTTTGTCATGTGTACCCCAACCTGATGTGTACAGGCCAGATGCAGGTTTCACTACTTGAGTGAAACATAGGCCTTGTGGATCACCCTTATCTGCTGTTTACACGCTGTTGTAGCACAACACAATTTTTGGGTACCTATGAGGATAAAACTGGTGTCCAATTTTCATGGAAAATACAGCTTAAGGTGAACCAAAGCCTCCCTTGATTATACCAACCAATGACCAATCCTTTCAGGACACCAAAACGACCCTTTTCTTCTTTTTATTTGCTGGGCCAGCCAGAAAGATGGATATAGAGCATAGCCATGCTCATTTAGTTTTTACTAATTTTGATTTTTTTTAAATTTTTCTCTCTGATCGAACAGAGAAGGCCAAAAACATTTTTGATGCTTAGACGAAAAATCGTAATGATTGTACTTCTCCTGCGCCATGAGGATACACAAACCTAATACCATTGGTACACTGGAGGCTTATGTCTCGTCTACATGAAGGTGAAGCAGCTCTGGCCCTGGATGCCTTTGTCAGCTAAAAATTGCATGTGTGCATGCGCATGCGCGCGCGCACACACACACACCATATAACACATCTATGCAGATATAGATGTAGATATAGATATATACACACCACCCCATATCACTAAAAGCATTTACCTCAAATGCAGCACATGATTTGACTGGGTAGAGATAAATGTTGGTGACGGTGACTGGCCTTCTACCACTTGGCATGTCTTCTGGGTTCCCAAAAACCTCAGTCATGTCTCTTTCTGAATGTCTCTTGGCTAGCTGTAGACTGACCGGCATGTTCACTGAAGTGGAACAGGTACTAAGTCCAGTGTCCCCGGTGCTCTTGTCCGGAGGCAGCTTATTTGCACTGCTGTTATCACAGGTGTGACCGTTCTCCCTGGGAGACGCTACCAATTCTGAAATAGTCTGTCTTGGAGATGGAATATTAACCATGTTGCAGCCAATGAGTCGGGTGGTTATGATGAACTTCAGAAAGGCTTGTGCATCTTCAAACGTAGACATATAGCCAAATGAGATTCTCACAGACCCAGTGGGACGTCCATCAACTACATCTATGTCATCACCACAGACATGCCCAGCCTAGTTGGGGGAGGGGGCGAGATAGAAGGTATTATAAACATTTTGTATACACTATCAAAATGTAACGTACTGTATTTTACAGCAATAAGATTTTGTAAAAACACAGGATGTCCCCCGTCCCCGTCCCCCCAAGACTTCGTTTTGGAGAGAAAAGTAATCTTGATTTTTATTCCTTGTGCCAAGTTTGGTTATTCACAACCCGAAACCTTTGGAATGACCATACTTGAGAGACCCACCTTGATCTGCCTTTACTGAGTTTTAGGTTTGTAAAAATGAACCCATTCCACCAGGCACTTGGAGAGGTTTGCTTTTAAGTATGCTGCTGCGGTTCTCAATTTTAAAATGAGTATTTATTTTATTTTAAGATGTTGTTTTTCCCCTTCTTATGCTTATATTGCCTTTAGGCACCTAGTAAAATATTATTCTGCTCATAAATTTTGCAAACAAGTCTCTATCGCTGCTCTCCCTTGGTTTTTTAAACATCTGAAACTGGCACATATGAAGCCTGGATTCTGGGTGTCATTCTGTCTACTCTGACTGACAGCATGTCTCCAAGATTTCCACTGGAGATACAAAGACTGAACATGGGACTTTATTCATGCGAAGCAAAAACGCTTTGTGCTTCACCACTGAGCTCTGGTCCTGTTTTCATTATTCATTCCATTAAAATACAGCATGATAGTTACTGTGTCTTTTCACTAAGCTAATATGTACAACACGCTAGGGCTGTTTGTTTGCATTTGACAAATAAACTAGGAAAGTAAAATGGCACACATGGCAAAAGGACATGTGGCTTTACTAAATTTTGAAGTCCCTTAAAACAGCGGCTGATGTGTGAAGGTTGTCCTTGCTCCACAACAGGATACAGAGGGAAGCTGCCACCC